>NW_027070148.1:323435-354006 GCF_002906115.3 Quercus suber
ATATTTCTTTTCTCTAAGTCGAAGATTGCGAAGTGCCAAAATCTTAAAACTATTCTACAAAATTTTTGTTCCTGCTCAGGCCAAATCATTAGTACACAAAAATCACGCCTTTGGTTTTCACCAAATACAACCAGGCGTACTAAAGAACCGATTGCTGGTATTTTTTTAATATTCCTACTACTACTCAAATCAGTACTTATTTAGGGACTCCAATTTTTACTACCTGCCGAAAGGATAATGCCTATCAATACTTAATTGATAAAATCCAAAAGAAAATTGAGGGTTGGCAAGTCAAATAACTTTCTATTGCGGGTCGCGTTACATTAATCAAATCCACCTCAGCCTCCATCCCTATCCATGCCATGCAAACGACCCTTCTCCCGCAAAAACATTAGTTGGCACCTGGATACACTAAATTGTCAGTTTTTATGGTGAGATACTGCCCATCACAAACATTGTCACACGATTAGTTGGAAAGTCATAACTACTCCAAAAGATGTTGGTGGTTTGGGCATTAAATCTTCTCTTCATATGAATATGGCTTTGCTTATGAATCAAGCCTAGAGGCTTCAGCAACGACCAACCACACTATGGGCTTAAGTTTTGAAAACCAAATACTTTCCCCACACGAACCTTTTTGAGAGTGTCGTTAGTCCCAGAGCATCTCATATTTGGAAAGCTATACATTTAGGTATGCAATGGTTTAAGAAAGGAATGAAATGGATAATAGGGGATGGTCAAACCATTCGGGTTTGGGAGGATCATTGGATCCCTAGCAATTCTCTGAGAAGTCGTATTGTAGATCTACTTATGCCAAATGAGGAGAAGAGATTGTGATGAGAATCAACAAGCATTCAAGGATCCATTGCATGTTCCAGTTGGGCCTATTACTAAAGCAAGATCCAAGAAGATCAAAAAAGCACTTAATAGGCTTGTTCAAGAGATTTGGGCTAATTCTAAAGGAGGACATTCCAAGCTTGGCCCAAAGGAAGATGAAGGCGTAATAAATTTAATCCAAGCTATTGAAGGCTGATCTGGCTTAATTGGGCATGATTTATGGTGTGGATTAATGGTTGATTGATTTTCCAGTCCCATATCAGTTAATAAATATTTTTCCTAGTCTAGAGCATCTAGTTTTGGACTAGATCTACCTTAATTTTAGGTTTTTATTATTTAGAACGTTTTTAGCTATTTTTCCTATTTTGAATCTGCTAATTTCCGACCAAATCAACTTTTATTTAGGGTTTTATTATTTAGTACGTTTTTTATATTTTCTATTTCCAGTCATGTCATATAAATAGCATGCACTCATTGTAATAGAGAAATTAGTGAATAAAAATCAGAAAAGGTGAGGCTTTGCACTTCTTTTGGTTCTTCAAGAACTGTGAACTTATAAGGGATTCTTCTTTGTGGCGTTCAAACTTTATACCTTTGGTTCGTGATTCATTATAATCATTGGGTCAAGGTTTATTACTTATACCTTTGGTTCGCGTTTCGATTATAAACGTTGGGTCAAGGTTTCTATAAAAAATAAAAAAATAAAAAAAAAAACTGAATTTTTAGCTTTCTTGGGCAAGTATTCCAATATTTTTGTTAGGTCTCAAAGCGTGTCGATTGAGGTTCACATCAGATTGGTGAGTTCCTTATGGGATAATCATATATAGAGGTTAGAGGGTCTTCAAATTCCCCTACGGATGCAATTTAAACAACTTATTAAAGGTATTCTTGTGGCCCAGCTGACTAAGTTATCTAATTCCTTTATTTGGGCTCAAAATAACAGTGTTTGTTCAGTAAAGTTTTTATACCAACAAGCTAATGTCCCTTTTAATAATTCTATGTGGAATTGGATATGGAAATTTCATTGCCCTAAGAAAATCCAATTTTTCATTTGGAAGTCTATGCTTAATCGGCTACCTACTCGTCAATATCTAGCTTTCTCTTGCCCGGATGTTGATGATCGTTGTCCAAGGTGTAATACTCTTGAAACCAGTATTCATATTTTACGAGATTGCCCTTGGGATAAGATGATTTAGCTTCTATCTCTAGGTATCTTGCCTTTATCATTTTTCCACCTACTACTCCAATCTTAGCTTAAAACAAACGCTATATCGGATAGTATTATCCAAGGTCATCAGCTTGCTTGGAAGATTTTCTTCTACTTCCTTTGTTGACAAATATGGTTAGTTAGGAATGAGTGTATTTTTCAAAATCAATCTAGCTCCCAATCTTACTTAGTCCACAAAGCTGTTCAGTTAGCTATAGAATTTTTTTATTTAGCTTGCCCTGCTAAGACAATTAAAATTGGTATTCCCAGAATTATCAAACAGATCGCTCCACTGGAGCCTTTTATAAAATTAAATACAAATGACAGCTCTTTAGGTAATCCTGGTTAGGCTGGTGCAGGTGATTTGTTACAAAATTGTGCAAGTTCTTGGGTTTTGGGATTTTCTTTAAACATGGGTATTGCTTCTAATAATATTATAAAGTTGGGAGCAGTTCACCAAGGTCTCATACTAGCATGAAATTTGGGTTTTAGATTTATTCATCTTGAAATTGATTCTATGACAATTCATTCCTAGTTAACTACTAATAAGGATATCTCACCAAATGCTATTCCACTAATCTCTGATTGCAGGAACCTTATGGAGCATGATTGGACCGTGCAGATTTATCACATATTTTGCGAAGCTAATGGCTATGCGGATGCTTTAGAAAAAAGGAGACACCAACAACAGTGCCTTTTGGAAGTCTATGATACCTGTCCATCCTTTGTATATGTACCTTCTGTATAGGATATGGAAAATCTCAGGACTAATAGACTATGTCCCTTGAAGGTTTTAGTGCCTATTTTTGTATAAACTTTTATATATTTAAATAATAAACTCTTTTTTTTTTTTATCAAAAAAAAAAACCAAAAAAACTGTTTTCATATCATGGCAAACTAGTTTAGTACGCTGCAAGGACTTGTCACTTTGAGACACAGTATAGTATAGTCCCGACAATTTGATAGCAAGGGACTCAATTTTCTAAAGATTGTTGTCATGACAGAACCTACACTATGTAACGTGACCTCTTTAAGCATCTTTTTTCCAATGTGGTATAAGCAAGGAAAAACATATCATATGACTTTGAGAAAAACTTTATGTACGGGGTATTGGGAAAAACTCCATAAATAATTCGTATTTATCTTATTTCCTCCTTATATAAATCCAAAAAAAAAATCTTTCAGCTTTCAATTAAAATCAGCCAAGCATAATATAAACAAGAAGAATTCAAAAATAACCCACATGACCACTGTGCACCCTTGGCGCGATGGTCACTTTACAAGTATAAATGTCTGTAGGGTGTGGGGGGTAAGAGGGGCTCAAGTCTCTAGGAAGGAACTTCAGACACATGTATATTTATATTAGACTATAGTAGAATTTCTATCTTAGAAATTTACATGAAAACCCTTCAATGTGAGGGAAAAATCATTTGTTCCTAACTTTTGGCTAAAGAATTAAATGTTTTGAACCCAGGGCCGACTAAACTATGAAAGCAACTGATGCAATTGCCTAAATCCCCCAAATAAAAGAAGACTCCACTTGTATATATGAATATATATATATATATATATATATTTTTCTATATATTTTAATTAAAAAAAATTTAAGTCATTTTATTGGTTAATAAAATGCATTAAAACCCCATTGTATCCTTCTCATCAAAAAAAAAAAAAAAAAACCATTGTATCCTAAAATACTGCGCATTGTTGATTGCATTACACACTACCCATAGCATATTATCATTGTAGCACATCACAGCCACATGGCCCACACACTATCACTAAAGACGATAACCTACGGTACCCACCTAGTGATCAAATGATTTTGAGCATTTTATCGGATGTACCCGAAGGGACAATGATTTTGAGCATTTAAACTTTAAAGTATCGAGATTTTTTGAGTTTTCAGTTTTATTAACAAAACATTCTTAAACCCAGCCACTGTACACACAACACACAAATATCAACCCAAAAAAATCTTGAAATTAAAAACCCAAAACCCAAAAAATATTTAGTGATATTAATTTATTGATCTATATAATAAATTAATTTTTATTTGTGTAGGTTTAGACTTTAAATTATAAAGTGGTCACAGCGTTAGAAAAGTTGCAATAACTAGATTATATTATTCTATACTTCAAATTTTATTTTTACTTAAATTATAAATTTTAATTATAAATGTTGTTTTATTTATTTATAAATATTTACTCATTATAAATGTCTATTAGAAAATATTTATCTGAATATGAAAAACTTTAAAAAAAATGTTAGAAGAACTTAAATATAAAAACTTAATTAGTAATTTTGCATCTCAAAAACTAAGAAAAATAGATTTTAAATAAAAAATTTTAATAAATATTATTTAATAAATATTTAAATATAAAAAATGCCCACTTGAAATTTTCGAGGCGGCCAAAGTTTTTGAGCAAGCCTATTTGAACCCTCTTACTAGGGGTGTCCATGGGTCGGTCCGGGTCGGATTTGTACCCAACCTGGAACCGACCCGATGACATCGGGTTTCCAGCGAGTAAACCCGCCACTGACCGTAAAAACCAATGGGTCAGGTCGGATCGGAGTTGCTTGATTGGCGATCGGATCAGTTGAAGCCGACGATGATGCTGCCGAAGATTACATTTGACGGCGATCTGTATTTTTCACCGGATTTCACTGGATTTGTGCAAAAATCACTAGATCTAAGCAAAAAAACATCAAATCGTCACCTGATTTTTGCAAAACTCACGAGATCTGAGCAAAAATACACCAAATTGTTGTCGGATTTGAGTAAAAACCATTGGAGTTTCGCCGGATTTGAAGAAAACCCATCATATTTTCAATGGATCTGAGCCTTATTTGAGCAAAACCCATTAGACTGTAGCTGGATCTGAGCGTAAACGACAAGATCTCGCCAAATCCGGTGGAGATTTCATGGATCTAGCTAAAATCTCGCTGGATCTAAAAAATCTGGCCAGAAAATGCTATATAGCTCGGTCGATTTGGGTTTCTTCGGGTTTTGGGGAGAAGATTCGAGACCGAACCACCCAGATTGGATTCTGGAGAAGAGAACCCGTCGTCGACCACCGGAGTAGTCGGGTTGGTCAGCGGTCGGCCCGGGTCCGGTTGGATTTACCGGGTGGGTCGGGCCATCGGTTGAGTTGGACACCCCTACCTCTTACATTTGCTCCTAACTGGATCTAGAAAATGAAAGCTCCCCAAAAACAATTATCTTTGTGTGGCTCTACTCCTATAATAGCATTCTGGTTAGGAAAGTGTTGGGTTCAAGGGGTGTTTTTACCTAGGATCAAGCTTGCCCTCTTTGTCTCAACCACCTGGAGGCTGGAAACAGTTAACCATCTTCTCAAAGAATGCCAATTCTCGGTTAGTTTTTGGAAGCAACTTGGCCTCCCCTTAATTTTAAAGGTCATCCAATCCTTTGGTCTCCCCTTCTTGGAATGGCTCCACTTGAATGGTACTTCTGACATCATCTCAAGGCATAATCGAATTCCCTGGAAAACACTCTTTTGTTTTGGGCTCTGGTCTCTTTGGTTAAATAGAAACTCGATTGCTTACCAAGGATAGCAGGCCAGCTCCCCCATTATTAAAGATTGTATTGCTAAAGTTGCTGAATATTTTTTCCTCACTCAAATCTCTAGTACTCGCAATCACAAAACACTTCTCCCTATCTTCTAGGTTAAGCCGAGTTTGGGTTGTCATAAACTCAATACTGAAGCGTCTGTCCTACCCTCCTCAGATTCTGCAAGTGGGGGAGGCCTCCTCAGAGACTTGAATGGCTCCTTGGTCAAAAGTTTTTCCAGGAAAATCAACACCACAAGCTGCCTCCTTGCTAAACTATGGGCCTTATGAGATGACCTTATTACGGCTAAAAATCTAAATGTGGAGAAACTTATCATAAATGTGGATGCTCTTAAAGTTGTTAACCTTCTCTCTAACCCAAATGCCACTAATCGGCTAACCCAAACCATTGTGAATGATTGCGGGAACATTCTCCAAGCTTTCCAGGAGTTCAACTTGCAACACTGCTACAAGCAAACCAACAAACCTGCTGACTTTCTCGCTAGGCCATAATCAATCTAATCCTTTTGTTACTTTTGTATACTATGTAACCCCTACTTTTGATATTACAGAGGTCTTATCTGCTGGCTCTAATGCTGTAATATGTAACCGTCTCACTTGGGCCTTAACTGTTTCTAATTAATATAATTATCCCTGTATTTTACCCAAAAAAAAAAGAAGGAAAAATCATTTGACTAATATCTTCCGCTAATTCAAAAATCATTGGCACACAAATAACAATTAATTTATCACCTAATAGTTGGATTTTAATAAAAACCAACAAATAACAAGTTTGCATCTTACCAACGTGGAAACAATGTTTAGCAAATACAGTACCTGAGTTAAAAAAAAAAAAATATATATATATATATATAGTACCTGAGGCAACCAAGAGAGAGAGAGAGAGAGAGAGCATATTGTGTGTTTACTGAATTTTTTTCCCTTTGGGCAGTTTTTACAAACAAATTTGCTATGCAACTGGGTTCAGTGGTATCTCAAGTCTTAGAGACTAGAGTTCCAAGAGTAGGTAAATCTGAAATTCATGTGGAACTGAAATTTTTAAGACTCGGGTTCCTTAAAAGGAAACCAACTCTCTAACATTTGAGTTCATTCCTAGAAATAATGATGGAAGAGATAACATTGTACACGGGGCTATGACCGAAAGTCTTCTTCACCATCACAGCTCTGATGGTTGTTGTTTATACAATAGTGTGTGGCATGTTCATTGCGCCTAAGGATTTCAATAAGCCTCCCATAGTCACTGCCTCTGCCGCAACATTAGCAACAACTTCGACAACTGTTTCAGCAACTTGCAGTTGAACGATTCCGCCAATGAAAAACTTGTTCATTTTGGGAGATGTAATTGAGTAACAACTCAAAGCTTATGATGGGTCTGACCCTAATAAGCCTACCTTGATGTCCATCAAAGGTCAGATCTATGATGTCTCAAGCTCCAAGCATTTACCGTTTTTCTAATCTCTCTCAAAAATTTTTAATATTAATAGAATCCAACTTAGTAAATAAACCCAATTTATTGTATTAGGCTTAAAAGAACTAAAAGAACTTAAGACTTAAGTTCCATGTGGATTTTTTAATCCACATTAACTCTGCCAACTATTGAAACTCGAAACTTTATATATTCCTTTCGTATTTGTATGTTCTAGTCTAGTAAGTATTATTGTTTTTTTAAAAATAAAAAAAAAATTATATTGGAACTCGAGACTTAGAGACTGGAGTTCCTTTAGTGAACTCAAGACTCTAAGACTCGATATGCTACTTAATTAATACATTTACTTTTTGGCCATATAACGAAATTGTTTGCAAAAATTGCCCAAATGGTATTAAAATT
Organism: Quercus suber; assembly: GCF_002906115.3. NCBI lineage: Eukaryota > Viridiplantae > Streptophyta > Magnoliopsida > Fagales > Fagaceae > Quercus > Quercus suber. Next base: position 330,899 of record NW_027070148.1, read on the forward strand.
ATGGTTAAGTGATTAAACTCATCATTTCCTAATTGCTTAAGCTTTTGGTACGATCAATAGTTTAACATGATATCAGAGCATGAGATCCTAAGTTCGATCTCTGTCTTCACTCTACTTGTTGAGCCCTCACTTTTTAAGGGGAAAATCTGTGTATTTACTAAGTTGTTTCTAGGTTTTTTGTTTCAATGGAACTTGACATTAATTAAGAGTGTCAATTTTCACTTAAAATTGTTTTGCACAAACTCGACAATAATTAAGAATGTTGAGTTCCACGTGTCAATTTTTCTTTTAAAAAGCCACATTAGTCATTGCCATAGTAGTAAAACACGCATGGAATTCGACACTACTAATATCGAGTTCCACGCAAAACTCAATATCACTAATGTCAAGTTTTAAAAAAGGGTATTTTGTTAAATAGTTTCAAAATGGATACATAGTTAAAAATAAAGGTTAAATAATAATTTTTCCCTAAAATATGGTACTTCAAAACTGTAGGGGATTCTTATTTTTTATTTTATTTTATATTTTTAATAGAGTTTCAACATATGACGTCCACTTTTGATGATTGTGTTATTTAACATTAGTCGATTTTTGATATAGGTAGAGATTGAACCTAGATCTCTTATTCAAGAGGAGTTTGAATTTAATTTCAAGGAAAAAAAGTAAGCATGGTTGGGCTTGCAAAAGGCCTAACCCATTTGACAATGAGACGAAAAAGAAAGGGTTTTGATATCTATTACTACTATTTAAGGGGCTTCCTCTATTTAAATTTCTTAATTTGATGCCTAAGATACTCTCATTATACTCACTTACAAGTTTTCAACTAACGGAGATAAATATGTAAATTAAAACTCCTATATTTTAAGACCCACAAACTCACATACACTTTGCCAGTTTCTCTCATTCTTCTTCGAATTGAAAACATTCAGTTTAGCTCTACATCCTCTCCTTTCTTCTTCTTCTTCTTCTTCTTCTTCTTCTTCTTCTTCTTTCAGATTTGGTTTCTAAACAATTTAAACAGACTTTATCATAGGCTCCAATGGATTTTTAGGTTCTATCTTTTGTAAGTTTCTCTTTCTTTTCTTTTCTTTTGTTTATCATTAACTTTCTTTGATTCTTTTCTTTTGTTTATCATTGACTTTTTTGAGTTCTTACCTGCCATGGCTGCCAAGTATTCATAGTTTCAGGAGTACTTATTTTTGGGTAAATGTGATTAGGGATTTAATGGTGTTTGACAGTTACTTATTACCCATGGTTGACTTAGAAATTTCAAAATGGAGGACTTGTGCTTGAACTGGCTACTTGAGAAAGGATATTAGAGGGGATTACTTTACACTACTAGGTTTGGTTTTTATTTTTTTATTTTTTATTTTTTATAGGAATTTATGTTACTTTTTTTCAGGGGATTATGTTGCCACTTGGTTTCCCAATCAAACACAAACTCTAATAAAGTATCTCAAAATCATTGATGGTGGATTTATAATAAACTCTTTAATTAATAACACTCACGCTAGCTACTTGGTTTGTTGATTAAAGTTTTTTTTTTTTTTTTTTATTTTATTAAATACTTGGTTTAATCCTAATTCTTTTATTTTCTCAGGTTGATGCACACACAAGTTTATTGGATTGCATTGAGAAGGCATTGAAATGAAATATTCGATAAGTTCGGGTGAAATATTTTAAAATAATTGTTTTAAAAAAATTTCTTTTGTAATGGAAACTATATTTATCATTTGTATAATTCTATGTGAAAATTCAATTTACATTTTTTTATAAGTATTAATTTACTACTTCATAAAAAATGTTACGTATGTTTTCTCCGTTTTAGCTCTTTTAAACTTTTGTTATGGATGTGTAGTAAGTGGCTAACTTTTAGGACTAAAAAACTAAAATTTTGGATTAAACAAAAATTGATAACTGTTATTAACATTTTTTATAAAAGAACAACAATACAAAAAAAAAAAAAAGGAAAAAAAAGAAAAGAAAAGGTTCAAGGAGCCTTTCCTTTTAACACAAAAAAAAAAAAAAAAAGTTGCAAAATTTTAAAATTTTCTTTTATTTACTTATGTTATGAATGTGTGTAGTAAGTGGCTAAATTTTAAGATTAAAAAACTACATTTTAGGATTAAACAAAAATTGATAATTGCCATGCATAAAATTTGTAAAAAAAGAACAACAATAACACCAGAAAGAAAAAAAAAAGTGTGATCCAATTCTAATACTAAGTGATCCAATTCTAATACTAACACACTCAAAATACTTCCTAATGATAAGGATAATCATAAGTTAACTCCTTATTCAAAACAATAATAATTGAAAAGAAAAGATAAAGTGATCCACATTTAATATGGATGAGTGCCACAGTACTTATGCTGCATAGTTGTCACCACTAAGTGAACTTTATAGCTCATAGAAATTGGAATTACTATACTTTTCAATAACAAAAAAATTTAAGAGTGTGATGAAAAATTATTTCACTTACAAACATATAATACTCGTCACACTTTTAAGTGAAATAATTTTTCATTACACTATGAGGTATTTTTGTAATTGAAAAATATAATAATACTAAATTATAATAGATATAAATCATTAATTTTTTTTCAAAAAACATAAAAGAGTCGCACGCGTAAAGGGAGGCTAGTTTATTTTTAGATTTATACGGGGTGAGTGGAGGGAAGGAGTTAATTTTAACTTTTTTTTTCCCTCCCAAATCCCCTATTATTATCGCATTCGCACAACACCTGAGAAAATTTTCAACGCTTTGGTTCAGAACAAGCACTACGCTACGGTTTGGTTTCAACTTCAAGAACAGTCAAACTAGAATTTGGGGTTGTATCCAATGTGTTTACTTCTATTTCTAACATTTTGATCAAAGCCCATGCCATGTGTAAGAAGAATTATGTCTATGGAGGGTGCACTCCAGGTGCTCGATCAAATGCCTGTGCCTAATTTGGTTACTTTTTTCGTAGTGTAAGCCGAACCCATGACTATTCTTTGTTTTTAGTTCACAGATTTGGTTATAGTAGGCAGACGAATCATTCATCATTTAGTGGATGGATTCTTATTCTTGTACAAACAATACTAACACCAATAATAATAATAAGAAGAAGAAGAAGAAGAAGAGAGGCAGTTGTTATTGCATGATCTTGCCTCCTCATCCTCCTGCCAGTAAGAAAAACAAATCCGGAAAGGCAGCATTGCTTCATCTCAAACCTCTCATCTCCACATCTGAGTCTTCATCCCACTCTTCCATTTCCATCTCTCTTGAGCCAAATCGACCCTTCACCATTGGTCGCAGCACTCGCCACTGCAATTTAGTCTTTGATGACTGCCGTGTCAGCAACCAACATTGCTTCATTCTCTTCGATGCTTCCCTTCTTAAGCTCTATCTTCTTGACGGGTCTTCTTTGAATGGAGTTTTTGTCAATGGGATTAGGATTGGAAAACCCGAGGAATTGTCTGCAGGCGATGAGGTTCTCCTTATTTGCGCCAAAAATCAATGTCTTTGTTGCTCTCGTCTTCGCATTGGTTTTATTATTCTAAGCATTGTTTTTGAGAATAATGTGGAAGAGGATATGCTTGTTGTACAAGCGTGCAGCAATAATCAGAAAATTAACAAAAGGATTGTCGCTTATAATCCCATAGTTGGAAGGGCAAACTCTCTTCTAACTCGCTGTAGAAACATATTACAGAGTCATGACCCCATTTTGCATTTATGTGGTGCTGCTATTTACAATGACAATATGACTGATATTTCATCATTGAATTCTTTGAGCAAAGACAACAATGCTCCTCATTTTGATGGAGTTGTGCAGAATATACCTTGCTGCAATTTTGTTCCGCCACCTGGGAAGAATTTTTATTTGAATCGCCTTGAATTTATGGACCACACTCCATTGAGTCATCATCCTGTTGTTTCCTTGCTGGAACTTCTATACCCTGTGGAAAGCCTCTCACGATTGTTTATTGCGACATTTACAAGCGACATTTTATGGTATGATTACCCTTATCTTTCCATTCTTTGCCTTTTCTTTTTTTATATTATGTTGTCTAGTCAAGGCTCCCACCTCCTGAACTTTTTAATGTTTTGAAGATAGTGGGCTCAGAGTTTATTTCTGTTACAGATTTGGTGTTAGGCTTCTAATTGTGTCAATCAAAATCCCAAACTTATGAGATTGTCTCAATATATAACTCCTATCCATATTTGTTTATTCATTTCTGTTATTTTGGGTTGTAACAAAGTATAGAAAAACTAGAAATTGATGATAATCAGTTTATGAGATTGTTTCACCTAGCTAATCAGTTTTTATTCTTTTTGGTAATCAATTTCTCACTCCAAGTGAAGTTTTCTACTTTTCTCAGTTTAAACTTTAAACAGAGCTTTCTCTCTCTACCCTTTCTATTCAATGGCTAACAATTTGATTTCTGAATAAGCCCTAGCCCTAGGTGAAATACACAGTTTAATGAATGGTTTCCTACTTTTAATTGTTTAATTATTACCTAGACATAAATGAATAACAGAGATGAACAAAGACTTCAAATTGAAATGCTTTCTTAAATTTGGGACAATTTAAAAAAAATTAAAAACCTAGGATTTAATCTAAAACAAGGTATAAACTCTATGCGTTTTTATGTATATGGTCCCTTTCTATTTCATGAGTGATAATGAATTTCATTGAAGAAAGCGCAAATAGGGGGCGCAACCCTAGTACATGGGATGTATATTGAACCTTTTTTTTTTTTTGGGTTTAAAATTTTAAATAATGCACCCATTCATTTTGGGTGTATATTGCTGTTAAGCTCCTTTTTTCTTTTGGTTTCCATTTTTATATTATGTGTTAACTCCTGTTGCTTTTCTGTGTATTGTTTTGAAGTCTAAGTAAGGTTTCATGATAGGTTTTTATCATATTGTGAGATTCCTTTCCATCTGCCAGTTACAATTGCATGCCATAACACTGAGAGATGCTGGAGTTCAGGCCCTGATAAAAGATCGTCTATTCTATACCCGGAATTTCCAAACTTAGTTGTAGTGTAAGTGTCATACTCTTGTTCTTCATTCTTTAAAGAGGAAATATGTGTGCGCAGATGCCAATGGGCTCCAGCTCAAGTGGTAACTCCATGGTTGGAGGGTGATTTCATGATTTTGGCAGCATGCCAAAGTGTATCTTTTATATTAATAATTTATACTTTTCTAATGTAGTCCATGGTTGTAATAGGTATCCCCCATTCCCTGAGGCTATAGCTTTTGGTAAAGACTGCAAGAAACAAGGCATTGCTTGCCATCATCCAAAATTGCTTGTTTTACAAAGACAAGATAGTATTCGTGTTATCATTACTTCTGCTAATTTAGTGGCAAACCAGGTGAATACTAAGCCAAGGATCTTTTAATTTATGTTTTATGAGGTGTTTGTTGCATATTTTGCTAATCTTTGTTATGTGAAACGAAAGACCGTACTATATGTCAAGTACTTTGTGGCTGCTTAACAAGTATGATACCGAATTTGAATGTCTCTGTGTATACTGTACACTTATTATTGAAATATTCCTTGTAGTTCAATAGTTTTAATCTCTTAAATGTTTTTGCCCGAGTTTTTTATGGAGGATTTGTAAGCCATTATCTAACTCACTGGAAAGTTAAACTGGATTTGGTTGTGCCCTTTTTGTTTGATGCAATTATTTTGTATGTGTTTGCCTGATCTGGCAACTGATAGGACTATGTTAAGTATGTCTTGTAAGATTGTGGCCTTGATGGTCTCTATTTGATTGTTATATCAAATAAATGAAAAAGGGTCAACTGCACAAGCATCACCATATGTTTTTAATTTTTGTGAGGAGCAAGAAAGGCCAGTGATGAAGAGGATAGGATTATCATATGTATTAAATCATGCAACATTTTTTTTTTTGTTGTTGTGTAATGCTCAAGTCTTTCAGGTTAATTCAAATGTTAACATGCAATGCATTAAAAGAAAAATTGGAAGACAAGAAACTGGAAGAAAATAATAATGGCTAAGCTCTAACGTTTTGCAATTGATATGTGCCATTTTTGTTTGCAGCATGCTAGAAATTTCAATAGAATGTGTGGTTTCTTGCTTTACAATTTGAAGGAAAGCCTTTGGTAATGGAGACTGATTTATATTTTTGCAGTTCTATTTTCTCATGTTAATTTTAGTTTGAGTTATCTTGGTAAAAACTGTTTTATTATTTATTTCTATATGTTTTATCTTTTGTGTAGTGTCACTCATTGGTTGTTACGAATTTTCAGTGGAACAGAGTGACAAATACAGTTTGGTGGCAAGATTTCCCTCGCACAAGTTCACCTGACTATTCATCCCTTTTTAGCCATATTTATCATGGGGATACAAATAAAGATTCAAAACCTGATTTTGCTGCTCAGCTGGCTGGATTTATGGCGTCGCTTTTGACTGACGTACCCAGTCAGGCCCATTGGATTGTTGAGTTGACAAAGTATGACTTTGGAGGGGCTAAGGGACATCTAATTGCTTCAGTACCCGGGATTCATTCTGACAGAGTTCCCTCTATGATTGAAACCATGCAATTCTTACCTGTGAGTGTTGTCATTTGTGTCGTGCTTGTGTTTCTCAATTGTAAAAAGCTGATTTTATAATTGTTAAAATCTCCTTATCAGTTTAGCTATACATGTATAATGTATTGATTTATTGGTTTGTTTGATTATAAGATTCTGACTTTTCTTGTATTCATGTGTCTTCTTGGAAGTTGAACATCAACCTCAATCCTGGATACCAATCAAGCTTTTCCAATATTTTTTTCATTCTATTGTATTTAAATCATAAGTTTGTCACATTTTATTTCTAAATGTGCTGTGCATAGAAAGTTTTTTTTTTTTTTTCATAACTGGAAAGACTTGGCCACTGTGTGTGTTTGAAGGATGTCTGATAAGATGGGTTTAATTGTGTCATTTGGCTCTTATGACAGGCTAATCAAGCATTTAGTGTGAAATTCCTTGGTTTAGTTGAAGCATCTGTTGTTGGTTTAAGTCACCTTTTTCGAACTGCAGCAGACTCAAATGGTGCACAGCTTAAGAAACTGGCTGCTTTTCTGAGGAAATCTTGTGAAAAAGCATATGGGGTTTTGGAGATTCTTTTAATAAGAAACAAAAATGTGCCTGCAGATGCAAATGCTGTGAGCGTTTTTGTTCCTAATCCCAATGAGTTCTCAAAGGGAGGTAAGATGTACAATGCTTTATTAAGTACATGTCTACTATATAGTTTTTTTTTTTGATAAGTAAAAGTTTATTGATCTCAAAAAAATGGAACACCCTAGTACACAAGAAGTGCACAAGGGGTCAAACAATCAAGAACAAAAATTACAAAAATCTAAGAAATCAAGAAAAGATGAAAAGGATTGGTTCCACAATGCAACCAACCAATCCGTTAAAGTTCTAAAGAAAAATAGCTTCAAGTCTGATATGAATCTCTCCTTATTTTCAAAGCACGAATCTCTCCTTATCTTCAAAGCACCGACTATTTCTCTCCCTCCAAAGGGACCACAATAAGCAATGGGGAACCATAAGCCATATATACTCATTTCGATGACGGCCAAAACTGCCTTGCCAACATGCTAGAAGCCCCACTACAGATTGCGGCATAACCCAACTCACTCCAAACAACCCAAACACCATAGCCCACATATCCATTGCAACCAGACAATGAAGAAAAAGATGATCAACCGATTCTCCATTACACTTGCACATGTAGCACCGGTCTAATATCCTAACCTTCCTTCTTTGTAAGTTGTCAATCGTTAAGCATTTCCCTAAAGCAACGGTCCAAACAAAGAAAGCTACTTGAGAAGGAATCTTCTGCTTCCAAATGCTTTTCCAAGGAAAGCAATAGTCATTAGAGCCCACTAAGAAATTGTAATCATCCCTAATTGTGAAGCCCTTCTCTCTAACAGATTTCCAGCACATCTTATCCTCACCAAGCCCTCTAACCGACACACCATATATGGTATCCATGAAATTGGCCAGTGCCTCTAGTTCCCGAGCATACACACCCCTAAAGAAACTTACATCCCAAAACAAGATTCCGTTATCAGACTTCATAACCTCAGCCACACTAACCTCTTGATCTCGGCAAAATCTAAACAATTCAGGATAGCTAACTGCAAGAGATGTTTCACTACATCAACGGTCTTGCCAAAATTTCACCCTAGACCTATCCCCAATATCATATAGAATGTGGTGAGAGAAAGTAGGCCATCCCCGACTAATATTTTTCCACAAGCCAACACCATATGGACCATTAGTAGGCCTAGTACACCAACTACCCCATTCACAACCATATTTCATGGCTATCACTTGCCTCCAAAGGGCAGCCCTCTCCATCCCAAATCTCCATAGCCACTTCCCAAGCAAAGCTTCATTAAAAAGTCTTACCTTTCTTATCTCCAAACCACCTGAAACAATGGGAGTGCAAACAGTAGCCCATTTAACCAAATGGAATTTTGGTTCATCACCAATGCCACCCCATAAAAAATCCCTCTGAAGTTTCTCAATTCGGTTAGCCACAAAAGCAGGAATAGGAAATAAGGAAAGAAAATAAGTGGGTATTAGACTGGTCAATAGGAGAGGATGTGTGTTTTTTTGGTTTGGTCTTTGAGTTTCGGATTTCATAAGGGAATTGTATTTGGCTGTGTTGAGTGCTTGAAAATTTTATTTTATTGGCTCTCAGTCTACCTAGATTTTGTTTCTTCTCTCTCTTCTTCTTCATGCTTGGTACTGATTTTTTCTGCCTGCAAAATATAGGTGGGAAGAGAGAGAGAGGGGGTGGGGGGAGGAAGTGGTGCGTATGTGTGTTCTGTTTACTATGGCTTTCCCCTGTTGTTCTGTGAAACTAATTTATAATGATTAAAAAAAGGGTTCTCTGTTGCGTTTCTATCATGATTTTGGGTGTTTTCCATTGCACAATAACAATAGGTGTATTGGATATAATTTCTCAATATAATAGGCATATCACCAGTAGCCGTTGGGGATCACTGTAAGGGAGGTACATTAATAACTCGACTGCTAAATGCTTATCATTATCTTTATGTAGTAGGTATTTCTTGTGTATGGACTGCTCTCTGGTGGGGCTTAGTTGCAGTAGGCTTCGATTAGAAGATAATCTGGGATAAAGGTAAAAGCGCCTCTGAGGTGTTATGATTTCCATGCTGCCTAAGATTTAGGTGCTATTGTCCCCTTGAACGAGAATAACATTAGAAAACACTTGCCTTTATCATGACTGAGGCTCTCACATGGCACTAAAGAGAAGCTGATGCAGGGCAATCAGAGCAATTGAACAGTAAAATTATAAGATAGGAAAATAAAGGAATATGATCTAGGAGTCAGTACCAAGGCCTGGCTTGGAGTCAACACCAAGCGGGAGAACTACTAGCAGTCAGTACCAAATAAACCAAAAGGCCATTTTTTTCATTTATCAAAATATCAACTAATTTCAAAAGGGGTACAATAGATTGGTTATATTGGGAGAACTAAACTCTAGTTCAAATTAGGAAACCCTTATTACCTTATTACAAAAATAACATTGCTTCCAAAAATTAAAATACTAATAGTGTAATAAACTACTAGGATTTCACATAAAAATACAATTGACTGGAAAACATAGATAATACTCCTTCTGTCCCAATTTGTTTGTCCCGTTTCAAAAATCTAATTTATAAAGGGAACATCATTTGTTATCTTGTTTGCTGTATAAAAATGTATAAGTTTCCAAAACTACCCTTAAATAAATTTATCAAAAAAGATTTTGGAAATAATGTAGAGTCATAATAGGAACATTAGTAAATTAATGGTTTTTAATAACAGAAGAATATTTTGGGACATCTCAAAATGGAATAAATGACAAATAAATTGGGATGGAGGGAGTACTAAATTTAAATAATGGGAAAATTACAACTTAACTACTTGTGGTTGTTCAAAATTTAAGTTGCCTACCTGTGGTTTAAAATTTGGCACTTTGACTACCTAAGGTCCATTTTGTTAGGGGTCCGCAACCCACCTTTGGACTTTCCCTGATAAAAACATAAAAAATATAACAAAACCAAAGAAAACAAGATCAAAGAGTGGCTTTTTAAAAATTTAGAAACTTGCTCAAGAACTTCAATAGAACACAAAAATTATCCAATTGAACTATTCTAGCTAATGCTAACACTCTCTACAACAATTATACATATCTAAAACCTACCAACCTTTCATACAAATTAGAACAACAATACAACAGAACTAGCCAAACACAAAAAATAATCACTAATCAGAGATAATGGATGGAAAATTAGACAAAATCAGTGAAGAAGAATGAAACATGAAACCTGAAACTCCAACCCCACCTCTCTATTCCTTCCTCCAACCCTCCATCTTTTCTCTTAACAAAACAACAAACCCACTAAAAAAATCCCAATACCTTTCTCTAAACAAAAACAACAAACCCACTTAAAAAATCCAAACTTTTTACATCATCTAATGATCTAGTCAAATGAAAACAAAAATAAGAAGTGAAAGTACTTAGCAATAGCATTGTGAACTGAACAAATGTGTGTTTTGTGCCCATCAAAATTAGAACACACTCAAATGGAAACCAAAAAATTCCAGGTGGTCCTTGTAGCAGATTGTGCTCCAAATTCCTATTGATACTATTGAGGATAAGACACCACCTCAACACAACCTGATCTTCACATTACACGCCTTCAACAACACAAATCTAACATTCATGTCGTTTCCCCTTCTAATGCCAAATCGGAGAAAGAAAGCAGAGATAGAGAGGGAAAGCTTGAGGAAAGAGGCGGAGGAAGGAGGCCCACCACGGGTTTGGGTCAGCATGGGAGAGATCGGGTTTTAACAGATGGGGGGAAGGGAATGCCACTGCTGTTGGTGGCAGTGGCGATAAGCAACGGAGAACAAGCCTTTGAGGCTTTCGGCCAGTCCTGTTTGGCTGTATGTAGGAGAGAGAGAGAGGGAGAGATATGGTTACCTTGTGAGAGAGAGATAAATATCCTGTTGGTACAAATTGATATGATAGAGAGATAAAATAAAACATCATCTTTACAAGCCTAAATTGCCAGTTTTTGTGTTCCATTGAAGTTCTTGAACCAATTTTTACAAAGAGCCACTCTTTGATCTTGTTTTATTTATTTATTTATTTATTTTTTAATGGAGAAAGTATAGAAGTGGGTTACTGACCCCTAACGGAGCGGACCCTAGATGGGCAAAGGGCCAAATTTCAAACCACAGGTAGACAACTTAAATTTTGGCCAAACCACAAATGTGTAAGTTGTAATTTGCCCTTAAATAAAAGTCTTCTTGTGTCTTCGCATCAGAAGCAGTTGCCTGAATAATTGGGCTCCCCCTTTGATGTGCAATAAAGCATTTTTGTTTTTGTTTCTGTTTTGTTTTTTTGTGGTAAATGTAATTTTATTTAAGTGATTATGTGGAAGTGAAGCTATGGATGTTCTTATCCTAGCTCAGGATAGTTTTTCTTGTTAGCATATTTGTCATTACTGTTATCTTTATCTTTCTTCAATGTGTGTTTAAAATTATAATTATTCATGTTGTTAGCTAACCAATTTCTTTGGTTCTTGCACTAGATTGCATGCAGCTTGGCTTTCTGCCTAGAAATGTTGCAAAGTGGGTTTCTCCACTGTGGGATATTGGATTCTTCAGATTCTCTGGATATGTTTGTCCTAAAGAAGCCCTTGCAGCTGCTTTAGGCAGAAACAGTGTGAAAGTACAATTGATACTGCATGTGTCTCAGGCATGCTATTTCTGCTATTTATTGGACATTTTATTTGATATGCAACTTGCAGCTTTATATAAATGGTGGCATTTTCAGTTTTGAAGTATCTACAAAAGACAAGGTGTTGACTTGTGCAGGGGCCTCATTTTCAAGATATATCAAGAATGATGCAACCTGAACATGTGATTTCATTATGCTCTCTCATTGCTTCAGTTCGAAGGTGTTCAGGCCTATGGCGATTGCAGGAGGTAATGGTAAATTCTAGATGAGGTTTTTTTGGAATGAAGAACAATGGGGGGCTTAGAAATGTGATGACTTACCCCTTTTAATAGTTGACACAGAACATGTTTAAATTTTCTAGTGAGGCTTTGAAACAAATTGCGTTGGTTTGAGACTTCAAAATGGTGGCAAGTATCTTTAAATTTGTAAATCCATTGTTTCAGACAATGGAGTTCTTAGATCTGGTGTCCTAAATAATTAAAACAACCCAAAGAATTTGCTTGATTAATAAGTTGGTTGCATCAATCAGTTCGGTTTGGTGAACCTCTATTCTGTTACATTATTTTCGGAAGACTTGATATATATCTTCTAATTTGCTTCATTTCTACTAGGTCTTAGGTCAATATAGATGGCCAGAATCATTAGAGTCTGATTTTATCTATGGTAAGTGTATTTTGCGCAATTTTAATTTTTATGCCAAAGTTTTTTAAAATATTTCCTTTCTAACATTTTCTTCTTCTTTTTTAAGGTGCATCCTCCATTGGGTCATCAATGAGTTCACAATTTCTAGCTGCATTCTCAGCAGCTTCTGGAAAGAGATCATTGCAATCCTTTGAGTCTGAAGAGTCCGATCCAGAGGTGACTTATTAACTTTTTTGATTTTCTATAGACATGCTTGACAATTTGAAGATACATTGATTTTAGCTGTTCACTTGTACTCTTGATAGTGGGGCTGCTGGAGTGCTAGTCAAGAATCAAAATGTCCATCCATCAGGATCATTTTTCCCACAATTGAACGGGTGAAAAATGCATGTAATGGAATCTTGCCTTCAAAACACGTTCTTTGCTTCTCAGAGGTATGACAGCTCTCAATAGATTATTTATCTGATTTTCTTTTTACTATCCTGTTTATAAGTCGAGCATTAAATGGGTGAGGTTATGGGTTCAAGGCCCACAAGATGCATTTATAACTTACCAAACAAAAATGGGCTATGTTGGGGTTGAGTCCTGGTTGATCAATAAGCTGGTCTTATGGCTGCATTTAAAGGCATTGGCAGCTACAAGTTGGATGGGATCCTAGGAAAAGAGAGGGAACGGGATATCATAATTATCTTTATATTTCAAGCTTAATACTCCCATATACCTGAAAAAGCCTATATTAAAATTGCAGAAGATTCTCCTCCTTTTTGTTTATGCACCTATAAACTAATTTCCATATTGTCTAATCCATGATGATTAGTATAATCAACTGTTCATTTGATTGGAATATCCATAGTTATTAATTATATCTCGCACATGATACATTAGTATGTTACATATAAGTTTGTACGTAGAATTTTCCATATTTCTCAGAAGACTGGCCGTACAGCTTGTGTTCTAACATATAACTTACACTCATAATTCGATTATCTTTACCAATTTGTAAGAAAGAATACCATAATGTAATATTTTCTCGGAGTTTCTTAAAATCGCAAAAAAGAAGATAAATTTAATTAGGGGGTCTCTTTTTATCTTTTACATTTGTTTCTCACTTTTATTGTTACATAAATTTAATGCGAATTTATATGTTCTCTTATGTGGCCGATTGTGATTAGTTTCTTAAGGATCTAAAGTCTACTCCAAAGTTTTGGGATTAAGGCTTGGTTGTTGTTGTTGAGTAATTATTAGGTAAATTGAAATAGTAGACATGGTATTCGTCATCAATAAATACAAGCCAAATATAAGATTTGACCTTTTCATATTTCTTCTTTAGTCCATGTCATATTTTTATATTCAAAATCATGCATTTATTGGAGTGGACTACCATGTTATTTCACTTCTAGAGTATCTAATAATTTTCCGTTGTTACGTACATTGAGAGACTTTTGAATTGAGGGATAGATTCAGTTTTCAAAATGTTGAATTTTTAAAATTTTGGAACACAAAAATATGCTTAACACATCTTATATTTCGGAGTCTATTTTTTATTTTTAAATGAAGTATCAAAAAGTGCATATTAAAATACTTCTTCCTTCTCATTTTGTTTATCCACCTTAAAAAATCCATGCTTTTAAGGGGCATCATTTAATGCATTGTCTTTGAATTAAAAAGTTATTAGTTTCCAAAATTGCCTGTTTTATGTTAAACTTAAAGCAATGAAGTATTAACTTTTCAAATAAAATAAACGGTATTACGGTAATTTAGGAAAGTGATGAAAATTGTATCTATTGGCTTTTCAAAGTAGACAATATTTTGGGACTTCTCAAAATTTAATAGTGAATGAATAATCTAGGATGGAGGGGGTATGAATATGATAGATGGTTGTGACCACCATTATATTTCAGGTTTGTAAACATATGTGAGCAGTCTATGTCTAGTGTCTTTCCTTTTAATCAGTCATACATTTTATCCTAAGTTTGTTCATTTGTAATTTTCTAAATAGAGAACATGGCAAAGGTTGAGGACTGCAAACATACTTCACGATGCTGTTCCTCATCCCCACAATAGAGTAGGACATCCAATGCATGTCAAGGTAAGAATATTTCCTCATTTTAAATGAATTGAATTTTTGTTTTTATTGAAAATGTTATGAATTTGGTATCTGTTTTCCTTTTTCTTTTTTTAATCTTTTGATGTGGCATTATCATGAAAGTTGATGCTTTGAAGAGGTCATGTTGTATTTATATTAGTACAATAAATAAGTTTATGGTTGAGAGGATGTCTTATTCTCCAACTATTATTTGTATGAACCCTCAACCATTTCTACTCTTATGAAATAAGATTGGGTAACTCAAAATAAGTCATGAGATGAATTAGGCAGCTGCTGGAAGAATGTGTGGCATAGAATGCTTGTTTTAGGAATGTAATATAGAACCTTTTAGCATTAATGCGTAATTAACTTTGAATATTCTGGAACATAAAGCTTTGTGCCCTTTTTTCTTTCATTGTAGCCATCAGTGGCAGAGCCAGCTAATTTTTTGGCAAGGGTGCCCCCCTGTGAAAATTCTAAAAATAAAAGGTTATATGTATGAAATCCTATATTGGGTGGGGGGTTCTTCATATCCCAAGGGGCCATTGCAACTGATAGCCCCAGAATCCTCTTCTTTAGTCTCATTTTTAGTGACTGTACAAGAGTAAGATGATTTAATCCTGGACCATGAGTTTTATAACTTGCTTCCTTTCTCTCTCCTTTTAAAAGTCCAACTTACCATAATCCTTTATTTTTCCATGACAGCTGAGAATTTAAGACTGACTTTGCTTCTGCAAAAAATAAATGATGATGCTAGATATGCACTGCATCTTCTCTAATGATTATCAGTCATATTTGCTTATTCTTATGCTGAATCTCTCATGTACTTATTGGGATCTAGTTGTGTTCACCTGTCATTTTCTGTTGTAAGCTCTGGTTTCCTTGCAATCTTTATAATCTGACCATCATCATCTTTTATTTTTATATTTTATATATATATATATGTACGTATGTATATATTCTTTTTTTATATAATATGAAAAAAGTTTCATTAAAGTGCAAACCAGATCAGATTCAAGCTGTGATGCAGCCAGCTTGATATGATCAAGAAGGATGTCTTAAGTATTTTTGCAGAATTACTATTTATCCTGTTTTGGGAAGTATTTTTGCAGAGTTACTAGTAAGTCTTAAATCTTAATGTGAGTCAAGAAAGCTTACTGACCTTTTGGCTTCATGCTTTTGGAATTAGGGATTAGTTATTATGCAAGCTGTCCTAGAGAATTCAGTGCTATAGAAGTTAGATCTGGCTAATGTAAAGCAATCTGTGCTGATTAATTTATCTATTTGAGAGAATTATTCTATAGCTCTACTTTGGATGTGTCTTTTCATGTACTTCTATTTTCCTATTTCTTGCCCTTTATCAGTTCCAAGTTCCAACAGGTCTTTGGGTACTGTGGATTGCATTATTTGGTATCAGAGCCCGAGGGATTCTAAGGTGTGATTTCTGTGAAAATGGCTGGTTGAGGGCATGGTAGAAATCCTATAGAACAATCAACTGATCCCAATTCTGGTGCCTCTGATGTTGAACAGTTGAACAACCATTTCTGAGATTATCCTCATTTTGGCTGTACACCCTGGTATAAGCCTACTTGAAGCCATCCTCCACATTCTTCAATAAGATACAAAGAACATGCCCACTGAAGCCTCAATTTTGTCCAACACCCTTCTATCCCACATTAGCAGTATGTTCCCTTGCAGTATGCAAAGCTTGTACCGCCACCTAGTCTATAAAAGGGTTACCCAAAGGCTTCTAAGTTCTAAAAATATACTGCTCCATTTTATGAATCTTTTTCTGTTGTAAGCAAACTAAATTACATTTCTACTCCTTAATCACGTTCTTCACCACTGCTCTCTTGTTGCGGTCCTTGAAAGTTCCATATAAGAATTCACAGCTTCAAAAAGACAATTTTATTATGCATGCCCCCAGTTCTAAAAAACACTATTCACAGCACAATGGGCTGATGTCATCCTTTCCTGCTAAATCGTCAAATGCACTCCCCAGAAAGCATTCCAATAATTTGATCTCCCCAACTTCGCAACCAGACAATGGTGTGATTATTGAGGGGCTCGGTAATCGTGAATGAAGCTTTCATCACCAAGCAGTACTCTAGGTTCGATTGCAAACCCAGGATCACTTTGAGTTAATTGGGGTCTTGGTTGACCCAAGGCCTAGGTCAATTTCGTGGCTCAGGGAAGGGATTGATCCACCAAGTGGACTGCCTGCTACTCTTTGGGTCTCCCTCACCACTGCGCTTTATCCCCTTGACTCTCCTTCGTCGAGATTTCGTTAGCCTGCTTGTCAATAGTCGACTCAACCTCGTGTCATTCCCTCGTTCTCCTCTGCCTTCATTGCTATCAATGAGCTTGTTTCCACAGTATCACTGTTGGAAAAAGCCAATATCCCCAATATATGCTCAAACACCAAGTTACCCAACAAAATGGTTAGTCCTTAAAATTTTGGGTCAGTTTTAGAATCCTAAGTTGCGTGTTTCATTCCAGCAGGCTCACTTATTTTATTTGGGTTGGTCTGGTAAGCCAGATGCTTGCCTTCTTGTTCAACTACTACCCATAATATTTTGTTTTTGAAGAATTATATGCATGGATTCACAGTTTTTCTGGGGTTTAGAGGTTTGCAGTTGTACTTGTTTGCAGCAAACAGCCACTCTACTTTGTTTTTGCCCTTATGTTGGTAAAAGCGCAAAGCAATAGGCCTTTAACACCCTTTGCTTCTAAAGCAAAATGTATTTGCATAAGTGCATCTATGATGCACTTTTTGGAGCTTTTTCAACAACCGTGGAGCACACTTTTCTTTTTCTTTTTTTAATTAAAAAAGTATTTAAATAAAAAAATCAGTTATTAGAGATCAGGGCTTGTTGTGATAGCTAGTGCCTTATACCAAAAGCAACAAGTCGCAGTTTCGATAACAGGAATCAGCCTCTCCAAACTAAATTGGGGGTAAAACTGTCTACCATGACCTCTCTCAAACCTTGCAAAAGTGGGAGCTCTATGCATTGGGTACATCCTTTAAAAAAAAAAAAACAAATCAGTTGTTAAATGTAATCACGAGATCTTACTGGTATTAATATACACTCTTGATTTCTTGTACACTAATCAATTTTGTGTATGATATATTATACATAAAGATCACCCCTAACCTGTCCCACCACCACACAACACCATATGGAAAACTCCCAAGCCAATGGCAAGGTTTCCCTTTTCCCATTACAACGTCTCTCTCTCTCTCTCTTAATCTAGTGGTTAGTTTCTTTTTGTTTTTCAAATTTTTTTTTTAAATCTCCCTTTTCATCAAATAAGAAATTTACTCATGAAAAAACAAATATTTATATCTTATCTATCAAATATCATGGTTGTGTATATTTTGTTAATCACAATAGAATTATATAAAATGCTATCTTTCAATTTTGTTGGATTAGTTGATCCTTCCCAATGGGATAAGAGAATTCCTATTATTCTGTTGCTTACTATTCTCTTTGCTTCTCTTAATTGAAGAAATAATTATTTGATTGTCGTATTGTCCAGAAATAATTGCGTCAAATTTACTAAATTATATATATTTCTTAAAATTTGCACATTACTTCGATTAGGTCTGCATTTGCACTTTGCTCCTTGACTCCAAGATGCATTTGTGCTTAAGCGTGGCCCACGGTTTTACCAACACTGCCATACCCCACAAAGGAATGTCAACCTTTTTTGAACACTAACTACTTCCTCTGATCTAGCAGTAGGCCAATTCCAGGGCCCATTCAAGGATAAAACTTGAAAATTTTGCGGAAGAATTACTTGCTGGGTCATATTTGATTCTATGGCCATAGCTTTCCAGCAATTTCCCATCTAGATGCCAATGGTCATGCTGCATGAAAATATGTTTACCATCCCCTACTTGATGCTTTAAAAGTGGCTTCACTTCCTTCCTCAAACAGAGTATCTTTCTACAACCCCATGAACTGTTATCCCTTCAAAAAAGAAAAAGGAAAAGAAAAAATACACACACACACATGCATCCAATTAAAAAAGTGTAACATTGCTTAAAGTTACACCAAATATAACTTGAAACCAACACACACACATATATATTTGCTACTATATGCTTCATTCTGAAGTATTTCCCAATGCTGCTTCTTGGCACTGATTTCTTCACTGTCACTTTCCATCTTCATCATGTTGTCCTTTCTTCTTTAAAATGCTATATTTCAGTTTTATATGATTCGTTGATTACCTGATTGTCATATTTCATTAATAATTGATTTCAAATTTACTACATTATATTTCAAAAAATGCACGCTTTATTTCAATTAGGTGTGCGCTTGCAATTTGCCCCTAGGCTCCAGGATGCATTTGCACTTAAGTATGGCCTACACTTTTACCAACACTGCGTCACTGCGATACTTGAATACTAATTAATTCATCTGATCTTGCATTATGCCAATTCTAGTGCCCATTAGAGATAAAACCTGACAATTTTGTGGAGGAATTACTTATCGAGTCATATATGATTCTATAACTATAGTTTTCTAGCAATGCCATTTGGATGCAAATGGTCATGCCACTTGAAAATATGTTCACCATCCCCTACTTGAAGCTTCAAAAGCAGCCTTCTTTCCTCAAATGGAGTTTTTTTCCTCCAACCCCATGAGCTGTCATCTTTTTTTTGGGTAAAATAATATTTCTTTATATACTTCATTCTGAAGTAATCCCTAATTCTGCTTCTGTGGCCGTGATTTCTTCATTCTCAATTTCCGTCCTCATCATGTTGTCCTTTCATTTTTATGTTATCTACATTTTAAATTTTCAACATCAAATCAGGTGCAGAAAGGATTCAGTTTCTGCTTAATGTTTTAATCAGTGTGTAAAGGAAGAATAACAAAGCATACGCATATCATACACTGCTGTCAGTGCAATTACATGAAGTAAAGTAAGAATGCACCTCTTTGAGTTGCATCTTTAACTTGAAGTTTGCATTTTATCTTATGTTCAAGTATTGGTTCGATCCTCAAAATTGTGGTCACCTTTGTTGATATCATCTAATGCTTGTAGACATTGGTGTATATAAAAAGTAAATGATAATGTGTAAGCAGGTGGCACGGAGACGCTTCCAGTCTAAGATGGATGCACCTTCCTCTGGTTGGGTTTACTGTGGGTCACATAATTTCAGTGCAGCTGCTTGGGGACGACCAATTTCCAATTCAGGTAGTCAAGCCAATAGACTTGAGAAGGGCAACTCCTCTTTGGGTTTGAGGCTTCACATATGCAACTATGAACTTGGGATCATATTCATCTTTCCCCCAACAGAGATGAAGGGTGACACTGGCAAAAACTGTACAAACTTGGATGATGTTGTTTTGCCTTATGTTGTGCCTGCTCCAAAATATGGTTTCAAAGATAGGCCAGCAACAATGCAGGCTATGAGGGAGGCTTTAACTGAACTTACTAAGCAAGAGAGAGAAAAATTTGCAGAAATAATTGCTACAGAAGAAATGGTGGAAGAGATCTTGGATGAAGGGAAGGAGGAGGAGGAGGATGAGGAGGAAGCAATTGAGGAAACTAGTTATGCTGTAGAGGAGAAGGAAGATGAGAAGGTTTATGCGGAGCAGTTGTGGAGCCAAGTTGACTCATCACAGAGTTGCTGATGCTGAATAATTATTAAGGGAAAGAGTTTTGAGTCACTGTTGGGAGCATAATTCACTACTAATGCTTAAGTTGCCAGTGATGTATGCGTTATAGCTGTTTTTTTCCCGTTATGAAAGATAGATACATCCATCCACCTACATGTACTGTGACTTGTGAGAGTGGTATATATAATTTTTATTTTTTATGGTGGTACATACAAATATTAAAAATGTAACTCTTGCCCAATATGAAGTTCCACATACCTTGTCTTTCCATATTCATTATTGTTTATCCCGGTTATTGATGCACCACTACACAGAGTTATATACCTCAGAGGTCAGAGCTACCTCTTGGAATTCACAAAGTTTAACCCAAAATAAATAAATAAATAAATGCAATTCTTTGCATTCTTTTCTAAGCTCTCTACTTGTATTACTTTATTAGAATACGTAAAGTTGTATAAAAATGCATAGTTAATAGGCGAAAATACGTTTTTGGTCTCTACATTTTGGGTCAATTCTTGATTTGGTCTCTAAATTGATTTTGCTCTTAAGTCAATCCCTAATTTCAAAAAATCATTTTTATTTTGGTCCTTACCATCTATCCAGTAATAGAAAAACCTAAGGTGCAAACGAAGTGTATAGGTGACATGTTGGATGCTGATGTGGCAAATAAAATAATATTAAAAAAATTTATTTTGCTTTTAAAAATGACATGTTAGTATTTTAATTAATAAAAAAAATTAAAAAGAAATTTAAACTAAAAAAATTAAATAAAAAAAAAACTTTTTCAATTTAAAAGATTGAGAAAACATTATAGAAACTACTTCAATTTTTCTTGAACTTTCTTAAGAAACAAACATTAAATTAACACCATTTCTCATTCTAGGTTGGCGTGTCTGTGTTTGTGTTTTTATCTATTTCATTTTCTTCTTTCTTTTAAGATGAACCAAAAAACAAAAATAAAAACAAAAATAACTTAATAAATAAATCTTCTTGGCGAGTGTTTTTGTGTTTGAATCTTTCTTCCTCTCTTTCTCTTTCTCTGAGTGTGTATTTGTGTTTGTATCTTTCTTTTTCTTCTTTCTTTGTTCAAGCTTTCAATCCCCCTCCCTTTCTTAATCTCTTACTTTTTCTCTCTCTCCTAAACCAAACTCTCTAATCTCTGGGTTTTCCAATTTTCCGTGGGGGTGGGTGGTCGGTAATGGAGGTGGAGATCGGTGTGGCCTTGAGTCTTGGATTGTGGGTTTGGTTGGAGATGGAGATGGCTGGGTTTTTCTAGGTTTCAATGGGGGTGGGTTGTGGCCGTGGAGATTGGTGTGGGTCTGGGATTGTAGCTCTTGGATTTGTGTTTACAGCTTTGGTTGGAGGTGGGGTTTTTCTAGGTTTCCGTGAGGGTGGGTGGTTAGTAGTGGAGGTGGAGATCGGTGCGGCTGTGGGTCTTGGTGAGTTTGGTTTCGTGTTTGTGGTTTTTTTTTTTTTTTTTTTTAAATGTGGATTTGTATGTTTATTTCTTGGATTTATTTGGTTTGATTTACTAGAGTTTATGGGTTTGATTTCTTGGATTTATTGCGTTTGATTTACTAGATGTTTATGGGTTTGATTTCTTGGATTTATTGGGTTTATTTGGGGAAGAACATGAAGCATGAAGTTTATGTTCTGCGGAAGAAGAAGAACACTGTTCTTCCAAAAAAATAATGAAAAGCAAAAAAAAAAAAAAAGGAAAAAACCGCTCAGATCGAAAACTATTTTTTCTCCCTTTCCATGCCTGGCCGACCAGTTTTGGATTGTAATGATGGCGGGATGATATTTTTCAATTTTTTGAATTTTTTTGCTATTTTTTTCGGAATTCTCGACTTGGGGTCGGGTAAAAACCAATCGAATCAGAAACCTTTTTTTCTCCCTTTCTCGTTTTGCCCGACCAGTTTTGGCTTGAAATGATGCCTGGATTATGTTTTTCAATTTTTTGAATTTTTTTGTTATTTTTTTCGGAACTCTCTAGTCGGGGTCGAGTAAAAACCGCACGGATCGAAAATTTTTTTCTCCCTTTCTCGGCCACTCCCATTCCGTTTTGGCTTGAAATGTTGCCATGATGATGTTTTCAATTTTTTGAATTTTTTCGCTATTTTTCTCGGAATTGTCTAGTTGGGGCTGTGTAAAAACCGCTCGGATAAAAAACAAAATTTTCTCCCCCTCTCAACCTACCCCGACCCGTTTTGGCTTGAAATGAGACCTGGACGATGTTTTTCAATTGTTTGTATTTTTTTGCTATTTTTTTTTTTTCGGAACTCTCTAGTTGGGGTTGGGTAAAACCGCTCGGATCGAAAACTTTTTTTTCCCCCTTTCTCAGCCTGTCCCGACCCTTTTTTGCTTGAAATGATGCTTGGATGATGTTTTTTAATTTTTCGAATTTCTTTGCTAGTTTTTTCGAAATTCTCTAGTTGGGGTCAGGTAAAAACTGCTCGGATCGAAAACTATTTTTTCTCTCCCTTTCCATGCCAGGCCTGACCCGTTTTGGATTTTAATGGGGGCGGGATGAAAATTTTCAATTTTTTGAATTTTTTTGCTATTTTTTTCGGAATTCTCGAGTTGGGGTCGGGTAAAAAACCGCTCGAATCAAAAACTTTTTTTCTCCCTTTCTCATTCTGCTGACCCGTTTTGGCTTGAAATAATGCCTGGATTATGTTTTTTTTAATATTCTGAATTTTTTTGCTATTTTTTTTTCGAAACTCTCTAGTTGGGGTCGAGTAAAAACCGCGCATATCGAAAACATTTTTTTTCTCCCTTTCTCGGCCACTTCCGTTCCGTTTTGGCTTGAAATGTTGCCACGATGATTTTTTCAATTTTTTGAATTTTATTGCTATTTTTTTCGGAATTGTCTAGTTGGGGTCGTGTAAAAACCGCTCGGATCGAAAAAAAAAATTTCTCCCCTTCTCGGCCTATCCCGACTCGTTTTGGCTTCAAATGATGCCTGGATGACAT
>NW_027070149.1:0-57225 GCF_002906115.3 Quercus suber
TACTACAATGTTAGGGTTATGTAGGTGTCATTGAAAGGTTGAAAGTAAATAACATTGTTTTTTGTCTAAGCGTATTTGGGATGGGATGGTATGAAAGGCTATGAACATGTGTATATAAAGTAGTCACAGTGAAAAGGGTGAATGGAAATGCAAAGAGTTTTTTTGTGTTTTTGACAGATGAAAAGTCTTAAAATAATGAACCAAATAAAACAAATAGTAGTCTTAAAACATTGAATAATAATGTAATAAAAATAGTCTTGAAACATTGAACCAAAAGAAATAAAGGGTCCCTACTTTTAAATTTGTTCTTATTTCTAATGTGGCTTAAGAGTATTTCAATTCTCTTCATAGAGTGCGCCACATGGCAGATCCTCACGCTCTCTCGCATGAGATCTCTACTTTATTTTTTTCATTCATATTTTCTTTAAAAAAATTGTACAACACTGTAAGATTATAATATATTATAATATTTACTATTAAAAATAGATTTTATTTCTCAAACTGATTAAATGATTTTTAAATCTACAAATAAGAATTTAAAGTATATAATACTTTTATATGGTAAAATTACATAAATTTTAGCAACATATCAAACACTTTTTCAACCACTCTATTCTCACAACCGAGTATAGAGATCTTGATCACAAACACCCAATTAATTATCTCAATGAAATTTAGGAAATCATTTGTAAGTATCAACATAAAGAGAACGTGACTAAACAAAGAAAAATTTGCTAAAAACACATTCGTTAATCAAAATTCAATCGTCTTTAGTTGGATTTCGTATCCTTAAAAAAAAAAAAAGCGAAGAACACTTTTAAATCACGATTGATTTTTGTTTTTATCACTATGGCACATACCATGCAAAATAGTAGTAAAATTAATTTACAAAAAAACCTACAAATTATGAATTCTAACACAAAATTAAAACCAAAAAAAAAAAAAAAAAAAGCGAACTTCTTAAATAATTAATTAGAATGTTTCTTTTTCTTTAGCTCTAAAAAAAATACATTTTTAACTTTCCCAAACCAAAATCTCAAACACACAAAGACTCCAACCGAATGATAATCATCACAAAATCTACAATATCTGACTTCAACATAAAAACTGTAAGCTACCATCACTAAATAAAATACGCAGGCCCCCTTCCTTGTTCAGAGCATACTCATACGGGTTACGATCAAATGATACTACAATGTTGGAGTTATGTAGGCGTCATTGAAAGGTTGAAACTAAATAACATTGTTTTTTGTCTACGCGTATTTGAGATGGGATGGTATGAAAGGCTATGGACATGTGTATATAAAGGAGTAAAAGTGAAAGGGGTGAATAGAAATGCAAAGAGTTTTTTGTGCGTGCGACAGATAAAAAGTCTTAAAATATTGAACCAAATAAAACAAATAGTAGTCTTTAAACATTGAATAATAATGTAATAAAAATAGTCTTGAAACATTGAACCAAAAGAAGTAAAGAGTCTCTACTTTTAAATTTGTTTTTTTCTCTAATGTGATTTAAGAGTATTTCAATTCTCTTCATATAGTGCGCCACATGGCAGAACCTCATGCTCTCTCACATGAGATCTCTGCTTTATTTTTTTAATTCAGGTTTTCTTTAAAAAAATTGTATAACACTGTCAGATTATAATATATTATAATATTTTGTTAAAATTAGATTTTTTTTTTCAAACTGGTTAAATGATTTTGAAATCCACAAATAAGAATTTAAAGTATATAATACTTTTCTATTCTAAAATTACATAAATTTTAGCAACCTATCAAACACTTTCTCAACCACTCTATTCTCACAACCAAGTATAGAGATCTTGATCACAAACACCCAATTAATAATCTCAATCAAATTAAGGAAATCTTTTGTAAGTATCAACAAAAAGAGAACGTGACTAAACAAAGAAAAATTTGCTAAAAACACGTTCATTTATCAAAATTCAATCGTCTTTAATTGGGCTTTCGTATCCTTAAAAAAAAAAGCGAGGAACACTTTTAAATCACGATTGATTTTTGTTTTTATCACTATGGCTCATACCGTACAAAATAGTAGTAAAAGAAATTTACAAAGAAACCTACAAATTATGAATTCTAACACAAAATTTAAAAAAAAAAAAAAATAGCTAACTTCATAAATAATTAATTACAGTGTTTCTTTTTCTTTAGCTCTAAAAAAATACATTTTTAACTTTCCCAAACCAAAATCTCAAACACACAAAAACTACAAGCGATCATAATCTTCACAAAATCTACAATGTCTGACTTCAACACAAAACCGTAAGCTACCATCACTGAATAAAATACGCAGGCCCCCTTCCTTGGTCATAGCCTACTTATACGGGTTACGATCAAATGATACTACAATGTTAGAGTTATGTAGGTGTCATTGAAAGGTTGAAAGTAAATAACATTGTTTTTTGTCTAAGCGTATTTGGGATGGGATGGTATGAAGGCTATGAACATGTGTATATAAAGTAGTCAAAGTGAAAAGGGTGAATGGAAATGCAAAGAGTTTTTTGTGTTTGCGACAGATGAAAAGTCTTAAAATATTGAACCAAATAAAACAAATAGTAGTCTTAAAACATTGAATAATAATGTAATAAAAATAGTCTTGAAACATTGAACCAAAAGAAATAAAGGGTCCCTACTTTTAAATTTGTTCTTATCTCTAATGTGGTTAAGAGTATTTCAATTCTCTTCATAGAGTGCGCCACATGGCAGATCCTCATGCTCTCTCGCATGAGATCTCTACTTTATTTTTTTATTCATATTTTCTTTAAAAAAATTGTACAACACTGTAAGATTATAATATATTATAATATTTACTATTAAAAATAGATTTTATTTCTCAAACTGATTAAATGATTTTTAAATCTACAAATAAGAATTTAAAGTATATAATACTTTTATATCGTAAAATTACATAAATTTTAGCAACATATCAAACACTTTTTCAACCACTCTATTCTCACAACCGAGTATAGAGATCTTGATCACAAACACCCAATTAATTATCTCAATAAATTTAGGAAATCATTTGTAAGTATCAACATAAAGAGAACGTGACTAAACAAAGAAAAATTTGCTAAAAACAATTCGTTAATCAAAATTAATCGTCTTTAGTTTGGTTTTCGTATCCTAAAAAAAAAAACAGCGAGAACACTTTTAAATCACGATTGATTTTTGTTTTTATCACTATGGCACATACCGTGCAAAATAGTAGTAAAATTAATTTACAAAGAAACCTACAAATTATGAATTCTAACACAAAATTAAAACAAAAAAAAAAAAAAAAAAAAGCTAACTTCATAAATAATCAATTAGAATGTTTCTTTTTCTTTTTCTTTAGCTCTAAAAAAATACATTTTTAACTTTCCCAAACCAAAATTCAAACACCCAAAGACTCCAAGCGAATCATAATCTTCACAAAATCTACAATGTCTGACTTCAACAGCAAAACCGTAAGCTACCATCACTGAATAAAATACGCAGGCCCCCTTCCTTGGTCATAGCCTACTTATACGGGTTACGATCAAATGATACTACAATGTTAGAGTTATGTAGGTGTCATTGAAAGGTTGAAAGTAAATAACATTGTTTTTTGTCTAAGCGTATTTGAGATGGGATGGTATGAAAGGCTATGGACATGTGTATATAAAGGGTAAAAGTGAAAAGGGTGAATAGAAATGCAAAAAGTTTTTTGTGCGTGCGAAGATGAAAAGTCTTAAAATATTGAACCAAATAAAACAAATAGTAGTCTTAAAACATTGAATAATAATGTAATAAAAATAGTCTTGAAACATTGAACCAAAAGAAATAAAGAGTCTCTACTTTTAAATTTGTTTTTATCTCTAATGTGGCTTAAAAGTATTTCAATTCTCTTCATATAATGCGCCACATGGCAAAACCTCATGCTCTCTCGCATGAGATCTCTGCTTTATTTTTTTAATTCATATTTTCTTTAAAAAAATTGTATAACACTGAGATTATAATATATTATAATATTTACTGTTAAAAATAGATTTTATTTTTTAAACTGGTTAAATGATTTTGAAATCTACAAATAAGAATTTAAAGTATATAATACTTTTATATCCTAAAATTACATAAATTTTAGCACCTATCAAACACTTTCTCAACCACTCTATTCTCACAACCAAGTATAGAGATCTTGATCACAAACACCCAATTAATTATCTCAATGAAATTAAGGAAATCATTTGTAAGTATAACAAAAAGAGAACGGACTAAACAAAGAAAATTTGCTAAAAACCATTCATTTATCAAAATTCAATCGTCTTTAGTTGGGCTTTCGTATCCTTAAAAAAAAAAGTGAAGAACACTTTTAAATCACGATTGATTTTTGTTTTTATCACTATGGCTCATATCGTACAAAATAGTAGTAAAAGCAATTACAAAGAAACCTACAAATTATGAATTCTAACACAAAATAAAAAAAAAAAAATAGCTAACTTCATAAATAATCAATTAGAATGTTTCTTTTTCTTTAGCTCTAAAAAAATACGTTTTTAACTTTCCCAAACCAAAATCTCAAACACCCGAAGACTCCAAGCGAATCATAATCTTCACAAAATCTACAATGTCTGACTTCAATATCAAAACCGTAAGCTACATCATGAATAAAATACGCAGGCCCCCTTCCTTGGTCATAGCCAACTGATACGAGTTACGATCAAATGATACTACAATGTTGGAGTTATGTAGGTGTCATTGAAAGATTGAAAGTGAATAACATTGTTTTTTGTCTAAGCGTATTTGAGATGGGATGGTATGAAAGGCTACGGACATGTGCATATAAATGAGTCAAAGTGAAAAGGGTGAATGGAAATGCAAAGAGTTTTTTGTGTTTACGATTGATGAAAAGTCTTAAAATATTGAACCAAATAAAACAAATAGTAGTCTTAAAACATTGAATAATAATGTAATAAAAATAGTCTTGAAACATTGAACCAAAAGAAATAAAGGGTCCTTACTTTTAAATTTGTTCTTATCTCTAATGTGGCTTAAGAGTATTTCAATTCTCTTCATAGAGTGCGCCACATGACAGATCCTCATGCTCTCTCGCATGAGATCTCTGCTTTATTTTTTTAATTCATATTTTCTTTAAAAAAATTGTACAACCTGTAAGATTATAATATATTATTATATTTACTATTAAAAATAGATTTTATTTTTCAAACTGATTAAATGATTTTTAAATCTAGAAATAAGAATTAATGTATATAATACTTTTATATCGGAAAATTACATAAATTTTAGCAACGTATCAAACACTTTTTCAACCACTCTATTCTCACAACCAAGTATAGAGATCTTGATCACAAACACCCAATTAATTATCTCAATGAAATTTAGGAAATCATTTTAAGTATCAACGTAAAGAGAACGTGACTAAACAAAGAAAAATTTGCTAAAAACACATTCTTTAATCAAAATTCAATCGTCTTTAGTTGGGCTTTCGTATCCTTAAAAAAAAGAAAGCAAAGAACACTTTTAAATCACGATTGATTTTTGTTTTTATCACTATGGCACATTCCGTACAAAATAGTAGTAAAATTAACTTACAAAGAAACCTACAAATTATGAATTCTAACACAAAATTAAAAAAAAAAAAAAAAAAAAAATAGCTAACTTCATAAATAATCAATTAGAGTGTTTCTCTTTCTTTTTCTTTAGCTCTAAAAAAATACATTTTTAACTTTCCCAAACCAAAATTTCAAACATCCAAAGACTCC
This sequence comes from Quercus suber, assembly GCF_002906115.3. Taxonomy (NCBI): domain Eukaryota; kingdom Viridiplantae; phylum Streptophyta; class Magnoliopsida; order Fagales; family Fagaceae; genus Quercus; species Quercus suber. Next base: position 5,762 of record NW_027070149.1, read on the forward strand.
AAGCGAATCATAATCTTCACAAAATCTACAATGTTTGACTTCAACAGCAAAACCGTAAGCTACCATCATTGAATAAAATACGCAGGCCCCCTTCTTTGGTCATAGCCTACTTATACGGGTTACGATCGAATGATACTACAATGTTAGAGTCATGTAGGTGCCATTGAAAGATTGAAAGTAAATAACATTGTTTTTTGTCTAAGCGTATTTGAGATGGGATGGTATGAAAGGCTATGAACATGTGTAAATAAAGGTGTAAAAGTGAAAAGGGTGAATAGAAATGCAAAAAGTTTTTTGTGCGTGCAATAGATGAAAAGTCTTAAAATATTGAACCAAATAAAACAAATATTAGTCTTAAAACATTGAATAATAACGTAATAAAAATAATCTTGAAACATTGAACCAAAAAAAATAAAGAGTCTCTACTTTTAAATTTATTTTTATCTCTAATGTAGCTTAAAAGTATTTCAGTTCTCTTCATATAGTGCGCTACATGGCAAAACCTCATGCTCTCTCGCATGAGATCTCTGCTTTATTTTTTTAATTCATATTTTCTTTAAAAAAATTGTATAACACTTGAAGATTATAATATATTATAATATTTACTGTTAAAAATAGATTTTATTTTTCAAACTGGTTAAATGATTTTGAAATCTACAAATAAGAATTTAAAGTATATAATACTTTTATATCCTAAAATTACATAAATTTTAGCAACCTATCAAACACTTTCTCAACCACTCTATTCTCACAACCAAGTATAGAGATCTTGATCACAAACACCCAATTAATTATCTCAATGAAATTAAGGAAATCATTTGTAAGTATTAACATAAAGAGAATGGGACTAAACAAAGGAAAATTTGCTAAAAACACATTCATTTATAAAAATTCAATCGTCTTTAGTTGGACTTTCGTATCCTTAAAAAAAAGTGAAGAACACTTTTAAATCACGATTGATTTTTGTTTTTATCACTACGGCTCATACCGTACAAAATAGTAGTAAAAGCAATTACAAAGAAACCTACAAATTATGAATTCTAACACAAAATTTTTTTTTTCAGAAAAATAGCTAACTTCATAAATAATCAATTAGAATGTTTCTTTTTCTTTTGCTCTAAAAAAATACGTTTTTAACTTTCCCAAACTAAAATCTCAAACACCCGAAGACTCCAAGCGAATCATAATCTTCACAAAATCTACAATGTCTGACTTCAATATCAAAACCGTATGCTAGCATCACTGAATAAAATACGCAGACCCCCTTCCTTGGTCATAGCGTACTCATACGAGTTACGATCAAATGATACTACAATGTTGGAATTATGTAGGTGTCATTAAAAGATTGAAAGTGAATAACATTATTTTTTGTCTAAGCGTATTTGAGATGGGATGGTATGAAAGGCTATGTACATGTGCATATAAATGAGTCAAAGTGAAAAGGGTGAATGGAAATGTAAAGAGTTTTTTGTATTTACGACAGATGAAAAGTCTTAAAATATTGAACCAAATAAAACAAATAGTAGTCTTAAAACATTGAATAATAATGTAATAAAAATAGTCTTGAAACATTGAACCAAAAGAAATAAAGAGTCTCTACTTTTAAATTTGTTCTTATCTCTAATATGGCTTAAGAGTATTTCAATTCTTTTCATAGAGTGCGCCACATGGCAGATCCTCATGCTCTCTCACAAGAGATCTCTGCTTTATTTTTTTAATTCATATTTTCTTTAAAAAAATTGTACAACACTGTAAGATTATAATATATTATAATATTTACTGTTAAAAATAGATTTTATTTTTCAAACTGATTAAATGATTTTGAAATCTACAAATAAGAATTTAAAGTATATAATACTTTTATATCCTAAAATTGCATAAATTTTAGCAACCTATCAAACACTTTCTCAACGACTCTATTCTCACAATCAAGTATAGAGATCTTGATCCAAACACCCAATTAATTATCTCAATGAAATTTAGGAAATCATTTGTAAGTATCAACATAAAGAGAACGTGACTAAACAAAGAAAAATTTGCTAAAAACACATTCATTAATCAATATTCAATCGTCTTTAGTTGGGCTTTCGTATCGTTAAAAAAAAAAAGCGAAGAACACTTTTAAATGACGGTTGATTTTTGTTTTTATTACTATGGCTCATACCATACAAAATAGTAGTAAAATTAACTTACAAAGAAACCTACAAATTATGAATTCTAACACAAAATTTTTTAAAAACAAGAAAAAAGAAAAAGCTATCTTCATAAATAATGAATTAGAATGTTTCTTTTTCTTTTTCTTTAGCTCTAAAAAAATACATTTTTAACTTTCCCAGACCAAAATCTCAAACACCCAAAGACTCCAAGCAAATCATAATCTTCACAAAATCTACAATGTCTGACTTCAACATCAAAACCGTAAGCTACCATCATTGAATAAAATACGCAGGCCCCCTTCCTTGGTCATAGCCTACTCATACGGGTTACGATCAAATGATACTACAATGTTAGACTTATGTAGTTGTCATTTAAAGGTTGAAAGTAAATAACATTGTTTTTTGTCTAAGCGTATTTGAGATGGGATGGTATGAAAGGCTATGGAAATGTTTATATAAAGGAGTAAAAGTGAAAAGGGTGAATAGAAATGCAAAGAGTTTTTTGTGCGTGTGACAAATGAAAAGTCTTAAAATATTGAACCAAATAAAACAAATAGTAGTCTTAAAACATTGAATAATAATGTAATAAAAATAGCCTTGAAACATTGAACTAAAAGAAATAAAGAGTCCCTATTTTTAAATTTGTTCTTATCTCTAATGTGACTTAAGAGTATTTCAATTCTCTTTATATAGTGCGTCACATGGCAGAACCTCATGCTCTCTCGCATGAGATCTCTGCTTTTTTTTTTTTTTTAATTCATATTTTCTTTAAAAAAAATTGTATAACATTGTAAGATTATAATATATTGTAATATTTACTGTTAAAAATAGATTTTATTTTTCAAATTGATTAAATGATTTTGAAATCTACGAATAAGTATTTATAGTATATAATACTTTTATATCCTAAAATTACATAAATTTTAGCAACCTATCAAACACTTTCTCAATCACTCTATTCTCACAACCAAATATATAGACCTTGATCACAAATACCCAATTAATTATCTCAATGAAATTAAGGAAATCATTTGTAAGTATCAACATAAAAAGAACATAACAAAACAAAGATAAATTTGCTAAAAACACATTCATTTATCAAAATTCAATCGTCTTTAGTTGGGCTTTCGTATCCTTTAAAAAAAAAAAAGTGAAAAACAGTTTTAAATCACCATTGTTTGTTGTTTTCATCACTATGGTTCATACTGCACAAAATAGCAGTAAAATAAACTTACAAAGAAACCTACAAATTATGATTTCAAAAAAAAAAAAAAAAAAAAGCTAACTTCATAAATAATCAATTAGAATGTTTCTTTTTCTATTTCTTTAGTTCTAAAAAAATACATTTATAAGTTTCCCAAACCAAAATCTCAAACATCCCAAGACTCCAAGTGAATCATAATTTTCACAAAATCTACAATATCTGACTTCAACATCAAAATCATAAGCTGTCATCCCTGCATAAAAAACACAAGCCCCCTTCCTTGGTCATAGCCTACTTATACGGGTTACGATCAAATGATACTACAATGCTAAAGTTGTGTAGATGTCGTTGAAAGTAAATGACATTGTTTTTTGTCTAAGCGTATCTGAGATGGGATGGTATGAAAGGCTATGGACACGTGTATATAAAGGAGTAGAAGTGAAAAGGGTGAATGGAAATGCAAAGAGTTTTTTGTGTGTGCAAGAGATGAAAAGTTTTGAAACATTGAATCAAATAAAGCAAATAGTAGTCTTAAAATATTGAATAATAATGTAATAAAAATAGTCTTGAAACATTGAACCAAAGGAAATAGAGAATCTCTACTTTTAAATTTGTTCTTATTTCTAATATGGCTTAAGGGTATTTCAATTCTTTACATAGAGTGCGCCACATGACAGAAACTCATACTTGCTTCAAGTCTCTGCTTTTATATATATATTGATAATGATTTTGACCAGTTCTGTTCTATTTTAATCTACTTCTCATCAATCCCCCTCCATCTAAGCTAGCCATATATCACATAAATGAAGATTTCTATACGCTAGCTTTGAAGTATGCCAAGACTCCCACAAAAGGAGAATTCATGTATGTAGTGGGCTCTGATTGTGGAACATTATATCGACTATTTTCAAAAGAATCATCCTTAGCGGGACCTCCAATAACAGCCCCTGTGAGCTGATTCATGTCTGGCTTCTGGCTTTTAAAGTATAGGTCACCACCATGACAGCCCAAAAACTTTGGGTGTGCAACAATGGAAGGAATGGTAGATCCACGGTGATGTATCTTTTGAGGAAACTTTTGGCCATAGCCCACCATATATGACATGCCCAATGGGTTTTTTCCTAGTATATAATCCGTCTGCAACATACATGATTCACATTCAACTCTCAATTAGAAAGGAAAACTACCATATCAAGTAATGCAAAAATCTTTAATTATCAAAACATGTGAGAAAGTAATGCACTATTAAATTGCAACTTATCCCGCTGTCATAAGTTTGTATCTTTAGCATTTTTGTTATATATTTGATACCTTAAATTTTCAATTAAAATGAAATTATTAGGGTTTCATCTAAACTAACAGATTTTGAGTTTGTTGGACGAAGAAATCACCCGTTGTGATTTGACTCAATCATAACTTAATTCCACAAACCTTTTCAATTGTTTGATTTTTAAAGATTTGGATTCAAATGAAATGTTAGGATACTTTAGACCGAATCCTAATAATTTTATATTAGAGGGACAAATATTGGAGTTTAAAGTCTATGAATTAAGTTATTATGTTAGCAAATCACAAGAGTAGATATTGTAGTTTTCCATTGTTTTTTTACGGAAAGAATTTTCCTCGAGTATGTAAAATGAGAGAGCATCACATCGTCGTTCTACATTGCGCTACTTGAAGAGTACTGAAGTAGTGCTCTTATATGAACAGCATTGCTCGTGCACTAAATGAACCAAAATTTGTAGATGAATTTATTGAATCATGTCTAATTTGTATGAAATTCCTTGATAATGATGTGGTGCAGATATACCTGGCCTTTTGCGACTTCGATCAGCTTATCTGGTTGGGCTACAAAATCACCACAACGAACTACTTTCTTCGCATCTATCATATAGCGAGCATAAACAATAAGAAGGAAAGACAAAGCTGTTGCATGTTGTAGGTTACTTCCTCCGTCCTTGAATATAAGCCCACCTAATCAACAGATTCAAATTATGATGAATTAATCTCAAATTAACTGGCTAAATTGGATCTCAATAAACATATTTAACATTTGAAACTATATATATATATATATATGAAAAATGATATTTTCCATTTGAAATTGATTTATTTCATATTTCAAATTAGATATTACAAAATCCTAAATTGGTCTAGTGGACTTGTTTATTAAAGGTTTTTATTTATGAGGTTCTGAATCTGATATCTCTAGCCAACACCTTAGGATGTTTTTTTATGAATTTTTTGAATAATTACTTAGTGTGTCTGAGATGAGGAATAAGTTTTCAAAGGGATCTAGATTCTAGAGTCTAGACACTTTTGCTAGCCAAAATAAATAAATAGATATTACAAATCTAAGCACATTATAAAGTTTCAATTGATGTAGCACTATATTTACGGTTAGATTTAACCCCAAAAAAAAAAAAAAAAACAAAAAAACAAAAACCATTAAATGAATTCTCTGGATTTCTTATCTTAATTTCAAGTGAAATGAGAAGAATCATCATTCATTGGAGTCACAATAAAAGGTTATTTTGGACGGTACAACTCATTTAAATATTGTCATCCTTCCAAAAAGCCAATGCCCCAACATTTTTTATTTCAATTTCAAAAAATTTAAGTAAGTGGGTAATGGGTATGAGCTAATTGAGTTTAATTTCTTCAATAATTATCTCATATATAATGTATATACATTTTCTTGTTATGAATTCAACCTTTCTATATGAATTGATTAGAGAAAGCTACCTGGAGAGTAACTGACTGATTTGACCGTAGGTGAGTCGGGTAATATGGAGCATACAAATTGATCGGCATTGAAAATAAAAGGATTACCATTATTAGGGTCTTTCATCACCCTCTGCCAACACAGGAAGAAGAAGAAAATTTGAGATTGATATTTCTCATTATAAGCAGAAAATTAATGGTGAGAAATTTGATCTAACCTGGGAAATAAGTACGTTAATACCAGCAGTTTTCGAATCCCATCCAAATTCATCAATTCCAGCTCCTTCATATGGATTACCATCTATATCTCTGGTTTCCAGATGCTTTAGATTTCTTTGAATATAATTCCAGTAATAAGCATCGTTTGTTGCCTTGTGTAACCATGCTGCTCCCCACAACAATTCATCCTACAAGATATAAGTCAAATTACAAAACTTTTAGCCATTGAATTTCAAATTCAATTTACATGAAAGTTGGAACTTAACAGCAAAATTTTTGGGTTAAATTCAAATTACGCCCTTTAGATTTGGGTCAATTGTCATTTTCGTACATGAAATTCATATTTTATTATTTTAATCCCTCAACTTTAACATTTCTGGTAATTAATCTATATAGTGTCATCTATAAAACCATTGTTATATGTGAAAAAGTAACATTTTTATAGACATAATGGATGAAAAGATCAACTTCCACAAAATGTTAGAATTTAGGGACTAAAATGATTATATAAAAATAAAATTTAATTGACAAAAATGAAAATTTACCGATATTTAGAGGATGTGATTTGGATTTAGATTCTTTAAGGGTTAATCTAAAAATTTAACTGATTCAAGCCCCCTATATCACCCAATTAATGTTGTTCAATCGATGAGATTTAAAAATAGAAGAATTATTTCAGGATTTAGACAATTTAAACTATTTGATCAAGAACTTAATTGTAATATTAGTTTTTTGGAGTCGCAATATTGCATACCACGTAGCCACTGAAATCACAGTAAAATGGGCATGCACCCTGTGGAATACTAGAGTTGTAAGATCCTTGAAACTGATCAGCAAAGTCAAAGACCTGATACAAAAGAAAGGAATAATCGTTATTGATATAAATTAATTATATAAGCAATCATAATGTTACATATACAGTATTTTTCACAATTAAATTGACAAATCTTGATTGATTTTCAAGTTTTATGGCTTGGTTATTTACTATTCATAAATTTCTTTTGGGGATAATTCGATAGTTGGGGAATGAGTGTTTTGAATCTTGGACGTGTAGAGGTAAAAGATTCTTGACGTTTGCTATTCATAACTAAGAAAACAATTGTGAAAAAACTTGAGGATGTCTAATTTATTTATTGATAAGCAATAAGTAAAAGGTATAATCAACAATTCAATTACCTGTTTAGCTCTATCAAGAAGTAGTTTAGAATATTTAGCATCAGAACCCTGAAATGCTATGGAAGAGGCTGCAAGTGCAGCTGCAATCTCGGCTGAAACCTCAGAACCAGGACTTGTTTTATTAACCACATAAGTGGTTCTAGGAGTATCCATGTCTTCAGGTCTTTCCCAACAATCGTGATCAGCATTCGGGTCTCCAACTACACCAACCACAACATCAGGAACACTAGTGGCTTTGAGTAAATAGTCAGTGCCCCAACGAATGGCCTCCAGTGCATTTTGTTGCTCTGAGCCCATTAATTGGCCAAATTCTATAACACTCCATGCCAAAGTTGCTACTGTGAATGCCATGGGAAAGCTGAATTTTACATTGTCACCAGCATCGTAGTAACCACCAACTAAATCCATCTGAGGAGGGAAAGTTTATTGTTAGTTTCACTTCTTAATCAATGTAACCATTTAAGAAGTAATGGTGGAAACAAAGAAGATATGTATGTCTTTTTACATGTATGTTATAGCCTTATAGGCATAACTTTTATGAAGATATGTTCTTTCTGGTGGAATGTTAAGACTTTAATTCCATATACATCATTAAGAATCTATCATATTTCCTTAAATTCTCCACTTGTCTTATCAGCAATGGCACATTTGATATATCATGACTCATGAGTACTAAAGTTCAACCTTCAATCCATTCTTCAAGTGTGTGTGTGTGTGTATATATATATATATATATATTTTTTTTTTTTCTAACCAATCTGAATATTTATAGTCATTAATAGTCATTTATTAGGAGTGAGTGCTTATTAATAGGCCATTCATAATTATTAGTAGACATTAATTTGAATTGACTTTACATGTTGTTCCACAACTTGTCGAATTGGTTGTATTTAAGTGATGAAAAATTTAAGATGGTGTCAATGGTGGGTTAATGTGAAAGATATTGTCCACCTTTCACTACTTCACATCTTAATAAGTTGAAAAGGAGTTACGACCATGACAAAGTTGTTTAGAAAAATATAATATTACAAGATTCTAAGAGAGTTTAAATATGTGCATATATAAGAATATATATATATATATATATATTGAGAAACAAGAATCTATAAAGTATGAATGATTAACTTAGTTACAACTACAAATGAATATTGATTTCATTTGCAAAAAAAAAAAAATATATATATATATATATATATGTGTGTGTGTTACTACTTACTTCCTCTTCTGACATAATAGATTTTTTATTTAATTCATTGTGAGATCCATAATTCAGATGAGACGAGACAAATTGCAGAATTAAAGCTAAACAAATCTATAAATGTGTCACTTGTCCACTTATACTAGGAGATAGAGACTTACACCAATGTCAGAGCCATCTTGAAGACCAGAATCCTTCCTCCAAGTAATACGCTGGGTAGAGGGTATCTTTCCTGACCTCTGGCCTTCAAAGAACAAAATGGACTTGGACAAAGCATCAGCATAATCAATTGAAGCAGCCATTGGTCCTATTGGCGTCGTCATCATCATCATCACAGTTCCTGCCAATGCCAATATTAATCTTGGAATAATATAGCATTCCCCACCCATCTTCTCTATCTTTCACAACCCACTTCCTAGGCTGTAAATTTTGTAAATTGTAATTTGCAACTCCTATTTATATGTTACACACTGCATATACTCAAAAGAAAAGGAGTACATGTACAAGTTATTCTATAACTTAGATATGAAGCATGGTTGTTTCTTTCTTATATAGTATTATTCCTATGTACAAAGTGGTGTAAAACTCTTGTTTCAGTGTGTGTTGGCTGCTTCTCTTAAATTGGAATTTCCTAGAAATCACTGTAATTTGGTTGTAAATCTCATCCCTTTATAGACTTAGATAATTTTCTTTGTTGTTTGTTTCCATATACACATGGAAGTCATGGAAGTACAGCCTAGCCTGCTAGAAGTTGATAACCCAAACAAAAAATGAATGTCATTACTTAAAAGTCTTACTCATGATTGGTTGAGGGTACTTATACACAGGTAATTTTATACAAGCCACAATGACCAAAAGAAAATGTTTATACAAGCCACGTTTACATATTTGGGAGTTTGACTTCAGAAAGTCTATATACAAAATATATATATATATATATATATTCACAATTGTCTAGATGGTAAGTTATTAATGGTAGGTAAAAAAGTAATGTCAATAATGGGTCTAGATAAGAATCAATAAAAACCTCAATCTACTTATCTTCTTCTGAAAAAAAAAAAAAGCTTGCCAACTCAACTATTATGAAAAGATTTGTTGAAAAATGTTGTGTTATCATTGCTCTTGAAAAGTATACAAATGTGACAAGCAAACTCAACTTGCAAATTGTAAGCATGAAAATAGAAAAAAAGTTTAAATTTTGTAAAGATATTCATTGTAAAAACTTTTATTTACATAAATTCTTATCACATCCAATTTTCTTAAAGAGTAAAAATAAGTATTTTCACTTTTAAATTCAAAAACAATAACAGAGGATAAGAAATGATATGTCTACAACATTTTTACAACAATTCCAACTTATCTTTGGCCTTATCTTTGGCTCTTTGCTATTATTTCTCAAAATCCAACTTAGAGTATTGGTGGCATGCAAATTACTTAAAATGGGTAAAAGGGTGAATATAGGTAACCAAACACCCAAAAACCTTCCACATCAACTTACCCCATCAGCTCATCCATATCTTTTTTTCTTTTCTTCTTTTTTTTTTTTTTTCTTTTTTTTTTTTTTTTTTTGAAAACGGAACATTCATTTATTTATAATTATTAAAATATATATATATATTTTTGCTTTTTTCTTTCCTGGAGAGATGCTACATCTACAACAATTTTACAACATTTTTACAACAAATCACAGGTGGTTAGTTATTATTGGTTCAAATTTAAAACTAACACTAAGATTACTTTTTTGCCCCAACAATAACAACCAGTAACAACTTGCCACTTAAGATTTGTTGTAAAAATGTTGTAAAAATATTGTAGACATATCATTTCTCTTCTTTCCTGCTTGCTTCATGTGCTTGAGTTCACTAGCCAAGTATTAATAAAAATCCTTTACTTCACTTTATACTTTATCAAATCACATTATATCATATGTTCTTTTTTTCCCCTTATAAAGTAAATAAAGTTTAAATTGGAAAAAATCAAACACATATCATACTACAACTGGTAAAGTATAAAGTGGAGCACTTAGAATGAGACAAATGATTTGTATTTAATAAAGACATGACTCGTGTCCTAAATAGCCGTGAATCAGTCTCATATCCAATTTAGTTAGCTAAACTCTGTTTGTTTTGTTGGAAAATATTATGTAAAGATAATTTTCTTCATTTTCTTGTGTTTGGTAATAAATAGATCAAAGGAAAACTATTTCTTAGCTTTCTTTATTTAGTCTTAGGCTTTTAGCATGAAATAAAATTGTTTTTTGCTAAATTTTTTTGAAAAACAATTTTATCTCACACAAAACTAAATAAGGAAAACAACTTTATTTCATGCGAAGTTAAATAAAAAAATTCAAGAGATAGTTTTTTAACCCATTCTTAGGTCGCTACCAAATATAGAATAATAATATAATTTTCTAAAAAATGTGTTTTGGAAAATAATTCATTTTTCAAAAAATGTTAATGTCAAAACAAACAGAGAAGGAACATAGTAAACGTTGTTTTTATTTATTTATTTTAATGAATAAACATGTTTACTTAATCATTGATGACTATTTTTTGTGTATGGATTAGGTTTTTGAATTTGCGAATCAGTACCAGGGATCTTATAATGATGGTATTGGCCGATGGGTGTGCCCGTTTTATTGTGATTTCAGTGGCTATCAGGTGTGCATCAGAAAGTTGTTAATCAACTAGTAATTAAGATTATTATTCAACGTGTATTATATATTGTACTAATTTTCACATAAGAATAGATCAAATTCCAATATGCAAAATCCCATTAGGACATGTAAAAATTTATGCCTTTGACTATAATTTACAAATTAAAATGATCATAAAATTTTTTACAAATTACAATCTCAAAATATGAGCATATTAATTAATAGCTTAAGTGTGTACACATCATGTTATATGAGTAATTATTAGGTATTTCTAGGACAAAATTGCTAAATGCCCTTTTTGGGCAAATTAAGCAGCGTTTTGCTGTATTTTTCAAATTAATTAGGGAAATGCTCCTCTTTTGAAAATCGATTTTCTCAAAATCGAGTTAGGCCTTATAATAACGTTTTTAAAGAGCCTATAGTGACATTTTCAGAGCCTATAGTGACGTTTTCAGAACCTATAGTGACGTTTTGTAACTCGATTTATATGAAATCAAGTTATAGGTAAAAAAAAATTGCCCATAACTCAATTTAATGGAAGTCGAGTTACAAAACGTCACTATAGGTCCTGAAAACGTCACTATATGTCCTTAAAAACGCCGTTATAGGGCTCCAGAATTTTTTTTTTTTTAATAACTTGATTTTGAGAAAATCGAGTTTCAAAAGAGGGGTATTTCCCTAATTAGTTTGAAAAATAGGACAAAACGCTGCTTAGTTTGCACAAAAAGGGCATTTAGCAATTTTGTTCGGTATTTCTAGATTGCAAATGAGGTGTTACTTCATAACAATATATCAACCCAACTTGTTCAATGTATGGGTTAGAAAGTGAAGTGAAAAATTAATTTTACAATAGGTTACTAGCTTATTTTAATTAAAATAATAATAATAATACCATCCTTTTTTTTTTTTTTTTTTAGAACCATAATAATACCATCCTAGTTGTGGAGTACTTAATAATTGTTTGTGTAAGGTTGAATTTAATCAACTATCTTGTTGGCTTTATTCCGTGCCAAATTTGCTTGTATTTTAGCATTTAGTAACCCTGTATTTAGGTGGGAATCTTGTAAGGGTAGTGAGTGAGAGAGTGTGAAGAAATGCTCAAGATTGTGCAAAGAAATAGGGACTTGTGACTGGATCTCGCAGGTGGCTTGCAGTTTGCAAGTCGCTAGAAGTTGCTCACGTGTCAAGCATGCTAGAAGCTGAAAAGTTGCGCCAGCTGTCGCACTACAAGATAAAAGTTCTAGGCTGGCCAGGCCGTTAGCTTGCGGCTTGAACTCGCGACTCAACCAAGTTGCGAGGCCACGCCACCAACTTGCCCTATTTTGAAAAAACTGACGTTTCACATTCCATTTTCACCCTAGTATAAATACTCCTCATTCCCATGAAATGTAGAGAGCTTACAAAGAGAATTTTGAGAGAGAAAACCTAGAGAAAACAAGATTGTCTCATCCACAATCTTCACCTAAGAGACTATTCAAATTCCTCTACTCTCTTCCTTTCCATTGATACATCCTTGAGAGGTTCTTGACCAAATCTTTTTCTCACCATACTCACGTCTGTGAGAAGGTTCTTTTGGTGCTAAGGGAAGCAGTTTGGAAGGAACCAATGACTATTGGTTGATGCTATGGTTTATAGCGGAATCCAGTAAGTTAGAAAAGAAAAAGGTTCGATGCAACCTCGTTGGAGTAGGAAGCTTGGAGGCTTAGGTACCTGGGTAGATTAGGCTTGGAGGGTCTATTACTGTTCATGTATCCTAACTACATTTTCTAGTGGATTATTGACTGCTTGGAGGACGGCAGAGAGGTTTTACGCCGAGGGCTTCGGTTTCCTCTTCGATAACACGTCGTGTGTTGTCCTTGTGTTTGCATCTCTCTTCCCTTTATCTTTACCATTTAATTACTGTTGTGATTGTGATTATTTATGGTTTAGATTGTTTATCAATTCTGTTATAAGCTTGTTATCATCTTCCGCACATATATTGTTTAATATAAAATTTGAATTGGTAATTTGTTGTTTAGGGGTCTACACGTTCATAGTGTTTTCAACACTATTTGAACTTTCAGTTTGAATGTATTTTATAAAAAATAAAAAATTCTGTATGTGTTTTTTCTCACTTTGCTTTGGTTGTTATTCTAGCTAGCTAGGACCATTCACCAAGATGAACTACAATTTTTGTTTTTTTGTTTTTTGGGCAAGTTAATCCATAAATTGGTATAGTTAAATTGGTGAAATTGCATTGTTGACGAGACAATCTCTTACAGGATGAATTGCTATGGGGAGCTGCATGGTTATTTCGAGCAAGTAAAGAGTCTAATTACTGGAATTATGTTGTAGAGAACATACACAATTTGGAAAACACTGTTGTCAAAAATATAAATGGTTTTTCATATGGTGGTGGAAGTTATGCTGAATTTGGATGGGACACAAAGCACGCCGGAATTAACATACTTGTTTCCAATGTAAGTACATACTTGCATGCGTTATAACTTATTTTCTTTAATTTCCATAGAATTCTTTTGCTCAATGTATTAATTTATTTGTTATGACTTTTGAATTAGCAGTTAGTGATGAATAGCAACCCAAAATTTAGTCCCTTCATTCCTAATGCGGACAAGTTTGTGTGTACTGTGTTACCTGAATCACCAACAGTTTCAGTCCAATATTCTCCAGGTAATTCTATTGCAGCTATATTGGCATTATTGACATTAGTGTTGGGAATAATCTAATTGCACAAAATAAAGTGTTGAGTGGTGTTTCAATCCTAGACCAGATTTATCTTGAGTGTGGATAGAAAATATTGTATTATTTGAGTTAGGCAACCGTACAAGACTTGGAATTTACAATAAGACAAACTCCATGCTAAAGTGATGATAGCAATTGGGCAAAGCGGGATTAGATTATGAGGGTTTTGTCTGTTCTTCGGGACAAGAGAGCAAGTGGGTATGGCAGGGTGGAAATATTTTGTCATCTCTAATAAGATGGCTTTAGCATTGTTGATATGGAGATGGTTGACAAAAAAGAGAGGTATCTATGAGAGTATTGAGTAAGAGAGAAATAAGTGTTTTAGAAATAGTAATATGATTGTTTAAAAAATATAAATTATAGATAGGATATGTATTTTTTCTAAAAATAAAATAAAATAAGATATGTATTATACATATATACACACACATTGGGCGGAAAGGGATGAGCCAAACCCGTCCGTGCCCTGCCCCTCTTCAGAGTGAAAAACCTACCCAAAGCAAAGTGGGCGCTACCAATGTTTTTTTTTTTTTTTTTTTTTTTTTTTAAATTTTTATAATGAGTATCATCCCAATGATTAATTGTTCAATTTGGAATGAGGCAATATAAGACACTGGGCTGTTAATCCTAAACTCATATCTCTAACATATTTAACTTCTTTCTGATATATGTTCCATTTTAGTATTAATAATTACTTTTATGGATAAAATTACTAATATTTAAATTGATCAGGTGGGCTTTTATTCAAACCGGGGGGAAGTAACTTGCAACATCCGACAGCTTTGTCCTTTCTTCTTCTTGTTTATGCTCGCTATTTGAGTCAAGGAAATAGAGTGATTCATTGTGGTGGAGTTGTTGCCACTCCCGCTAGGCTTATACAAGTTGCCAGAGGCCAGGTATGTATGCATGCATTTCATGGTTTTTCAAAATGATCTTATTTGATCAACTTTGATTATGTTTTCTCAAAGAATAGCATATTAGCAATCACTCCAAAAAGTAGAAAATTTCATCTTGTTATTATTACTAGGTGCCTCATTAAAATGGAAAGGGTATTTAATCATTTCCCACATGAATCGGAGTTATCAAATATTGCAATTCTTTTCTGTTTCTTAAGATGATTCAGAATTCAGAAATCGTTTTTTCACTTGAATTTTTGTTAATCATTGTGACATTTGAAGCCAGATGAATCTATCACCTTCCTAGGATGAAGTTTCAGACAAANTTTTCTCTCACATAATTTTTGAAGAAGCAATAAAGGAAAAAGTTTAGATAAAATTTATGAATGAAGAAAATGCAACCAAATGTTAGTAACATGTCTGTAACTAGGGGTGTCAAGTGTCCACCCCACATGACCAACCCACCAAACCCAATCGTACTCAACCTGATGCCACCCGATTTGATTGCTCTGGCGATTGGATGTGGGTCCCGACCTTTAAAAACCTAACACCAACAAATCGATTTTGGGTCTCCTCCTCCAAAACCCGTGAAACCCACCTAACAAAATACATCAATTTTAGCGATTTCTCAAGCTTTTTGGTGACTTTACTAGCTAGATACGGTAGATTTCGATGACTAATATAGTTAGATTTGGCAGAGATACACCAGATTCAACAGAAATTCATCAAATCCAACAAATTCACCGTACAATTTGGCGGAAATCCCTCTAGATCCAATGGGATCTTATTGGATCTAGGACGGATATGGTGAGTTCTCTCTGGATCTAACAATATCTTGCTGCTTTTTGGCAGTTTTCAGCTTCACTCGAAAATGACCACCATCCGACAAAAACTCAAACCGACCAACCAAATACCTTTATGGGTCGGTTGCGAATCTGAAAATTCCTTACCCAATTTGATGGGGTCAGTTACGGGTAGGGCACAAACCCAACCCAAACCGACATGTGAACAATTCTATCTATAACTTACAAGTGAGATTCTCTTTTATGTCAAATGAGGGTGTACCAGTGTAGTTCATAATACACTGAATAATCTCATGAAAAGAAGGGCCGCCGCATGCCTACACTACGTAATAAGGTCTAAAAGTTTGCAAAAGAAAGGAAAAAGGATTTTGGGATCAATTTTTAACTTGACATAATTAAATATTCACTTTTGAGTTATGATTAAATAGTGATTGGAATTTTTCTAATAAAATAATACTAACTAATAAGCTTGTTGATGTATGTATCTATCTCCATTATTTGGAAACTAAATATGGGGGATACGAAATTATGAATATAAATAACAGTGAGTTCTAGTGAGTGTAACTGCTGAAGTCCTTTGCCATTGAATAAGACACTTGAGAATAATAAATGGCAATCATTATAAAGCGAACACCATTAAATCAAAGCTATGATATATATATATATATATAGCAAAACTAAATTTAAAGTTTGAGAAATCTTTTTTTTGGGGGGGGGGGGGGTGTGTTGTGGGGGTTAGGATGAAGTTGCAATTTTTTTTATGATACACCCCATAATGATATGACCCAATTGCCAAGAGCCTTGTTGGCTTGTACTTCCTAGGGTGTTTTTAACCCAAACATGGTTCAAATTTGTCATTGTTCATTGTTCTAACTATTGAATTATAATAAAGAAGAAAAAGAAAAGAGGTGACCAGTTGACCCAGATAAATTCTTTAAAACTATCAAAAATTTTTCATGTGCTCCAAATCATCACTTATCTACCTAATTTCAAAATAATTATTTTAAATAGTTTGATATTTTGGTCTTTTGGAATAAAAAAACGCTATATTAAGTAATTTTTATAATTTCAATATGGTTTTAAAATATTTTTCATTTAATTTTTTTGACTTTTATGGTCATTTGAAATAAGAAAAATTCTACTTCCATTTGTGTTGACATTCTTAATATATGTCTTTTTTTTTTTTTTTCTTTTTTTTTCTTTTTTATAAATTTTATCTTTTGATTACATATTTCCTTGTAAGTAAAAATTCAATACTTTTTAATTGTATATTTATGGGAGTTTTTTGTCTCTTTATGTTTACTTAATACAAAGAGTGCTTAATAATTAATTTTGTTTGGAGTAAATGATATGCTTATTTTTTTTTCTATTTTTTTAGCTTATGTATCTTAAAAAATTATTCTGAAATTTTATTAAATTTTTACTGAACTTGCAGTTCGATCAATGACCTATTGAACAATGTGATTCAAAGTCTATATTGAAACCGAATCAAGTTTTGGTCTGAATTTAATAACTAGAATCTTAAACTCTCTATTTGCATATTATTTTATTTTTACCTACTAAACTGTTTACCTATATTTGTTACACTTTTCCTATTTTGGTTAACCACTTTTCCTTTTCACCTGCATCAAATTCCCCTTCTTCTTCTTCTTCTTCTTCATTTTTTTTTTTCTTGAGAAGAAATCTATATCAAATTCCTCATTCTAAAACATATTTCATTTAAATGGAAAGCTAGATCAAATTCTTCAAATATAGGTAACAAGTGTAGTTTAGATAGATATGGCAGTGGCGGCTCTAGGAATTTTGTTTAGGGGGTTATTAAAAAATTTTAATAAAAAAAAAACTTGAATATATCGAGTTACCAACAAATATATATATATATATATTAATACATGAAGTTTTACAACTTCCTTCTACTAGTATTCAAATTTTGAATTATGAGTATCTATTACCAATGTGGGTAGGTATGAGCCTACAATCATTTTATTTTGTTAAGTTTATCTACCATTTTTATTTTTATGCAGTTTTTATTATCTATTTGTTATTGTTTTTATATAAAATATTTTAAATTAAATGGCTAAACTAATGTCTAGTTAACCAATCAAATGTTTGGACAATCACTAACTTTATGATTTGTTTTCTTGAATTTTACTAAATTTATAACAAAAAGTTATTATAACATGATAACAATACACACACATGTAACAAACCATCTCTATTCCTAATTATTAAATTATATAAATTTATATTATATTTATATTGTACACACAGACATCCACACACATCATAATTCACACAAATAACATTATAACAAAAAGTAATGCACACAATTAATATTAGACACACTGATACACATAATATAAATTTATAAAAAATAGTGACATTTACAATTCACAAACATTTACTCTTTATTCTTAGAGTTGGAAATACTTATAATAAAGGTATGTAAAATTTAAGTCAGGGTGTGCAAAAATATTTTAAGAAAAAGTTATAGTATTAAACTATAAAAAAAAAAAAAATTATATATAATAATTTTTTTTTTTTGAAGTCAGGGGGTTCATTTGAACCCCCTGAAAATAGTGTAGCACTACCCCTGAGATATGGGGAATGTGGTGGACGATGTTCGTCATCTGCTTCTTGGTCTGCATTGGGTTAGCATTTGCTGCACAAGGAGAGGGGGGACTAGGGTAGCACATGTTCTTGCACAACATGCTAGGAACATTTCTAATGATATGTTTTGGATGGAGGATTCACCTCCACCAGCTATGAATGCTTTGCATCAAGACTCTCTTTTGAAGCAAATATATTCCATATATATATATATATATATATAATTTTCTAAATAAGAGGAAGTGAGTCTCATTTACCGTTCTAGCCCTATTAAGAAGCCTTGCAGAATATTCAAGATCAATGGCTCTAAACACCAAGGAAGAGGCTGCAAGTGCTGCTGCAATTTCAGCTGAAACTTCAGAGCCAGGGAATCGTTTACTCACAGCATAGGGGGTTCTAGGCGTGTCCATGTCTTCAGGCCTCTCCCAACAATTGTGGTCAGCATATGGGTCACCAACTTGGGCATACACAAAGCCAGGGATACTTGTGGCCTTAAGAAAATAGTCTGTGGCCCATTTAATAGCATCCAAAGCATTTGAAAGGTCCGATCCCATGAAATTTCCAAACTCTAATACACTCCATGCCAAAATTGTTGTTGAGAATGCCATTGGAAAGTTGAATTTAACATTGTCACCAGCATCATAGTAGCCACCTACCAAATCAGCCTAGGGATGGCATGGCATTATCAATAAGTTAATCTATACAAAAAATTTCATGATTTTTTTCTTAACTGTTTAGATAGTATTAGTATATTGTGATCAGTAATTTATTATATAATAAAACTTATGTTAGTAACAGACTTGTATGAATATAAACAAAGTTTTCTCTTCCAATGACAATTAAATTCAATATAACTGTGTTTAAATTTAATTGGGGAATCTAATTAATATACTACACATAAGGCACTATACCTAAGTTTTGTCTTACTTAGGTACCTAAGTTTAGGAAGATGATGTTCGTAGTAAAAAAAAAAAATGACAAGTTGTTCAATTTTAAATATGTGTGTGAGCATACCTTTGAATTTATCTAGACCAATTTATAAATACCATAGTTGGCCCCCAAGCAAAAATTCTTAGCTCTACCTTAGTTTGCATTGTTTTGGGATTATATATACTTGATAGTTGATACAACTTGAAAATGTTCCGCAAACTTTTTTATTCAATTACATAGGATTAGATTGTTTAAAATGTTCCTTAAATTTTAAAAATAAAAAATTAGCAAAAAGCGTACTTCTTTTGAAGTGCTCAACTTGCAATAAACAGAAAAATATTAATTGGCCTTGGAGTCATCTAAATCAGTTATCACATATTAAACAGAAAAATATTAGTAGTACTTTATAACAAAAGTCTTAGAAAATTGGTGCAGAAAATGAAATTCGGTATTAAAAAAGTAAAGTCTTTTCTGAAGCTTCTTGAGGTTTCATTGGTGAATAAAATGCAGGCCCACAAATTATGAACAATTGTTTCAATAAAATAAAATAAAAAGCTGATTAATCCCTTTCCCTCCGCAGTTCA
This sequence comes from Quercus suber, assembly GCF_002906115.3. Taxonomy (NCBI): domain Eukaryota; kingdom Viridiplantae; phylum Streptophyta; class Magnoliopsida; order Fagales; family Fagaceae; genus Quercus; species Quercus suber. The sequence goes on from NW_027070149.1 coordinate 25,660, forward strand.
CAGAAATTTGATGCAATTTCTGATTTCTGAAAGGAATTGCAAGATATTAAAAACTAAGAATTCTGTTTCTTCAGAGAGGAATCTTACCCAAAACCAGTTTTTTAATCCTTCAAATTACTTCTTTAATTTGAGTCATGATTAATGATCCTCATCTTTCAAACTATTCTAATTTTCAACATTTTTATGCAATTTTCCACAGAATTTACATGAGACTGGACCCAAAGAATTCAAGCAATTTAAAAAAGTTAACCAAAAAAATAATCACATGGACATGAACAGGTAATTGAAATTCAATATTAAAAGAGCTATTATCAACTTAGGTGGTTCCTATTACTCAATGGGCAACAATTTTCCGTTATGTTTATTAAAGCAAATCTTCCCAAATTTGTAACACTTAAATTCAACTCACTAATAACTGCCGTAAGTTAAACTTAAAATAACCAATATCATTCATTAAACTCACAAACACTTCTTCATCATTTCTAAATTTGAGAAACCGAAGAGACACACCAGTTAGTCATCACACTAATGAATAATGATCCCCTCTTAACTCATTTTCTAAACTCACAAGCATGGAAAACCACAAACCAGTCACTTTTTTCACTCAGAAACCAGATTAATTATTTTTTTCACTCAGAAACTGGATTAATTACCTTTTTCAACCTGAATACACCAAAAGATTTTGTGTTTGTATTTAATCATAATATTTTTCGGAACTTTTGCTATCATCAGCTAGCAATAGCACATTCAAATATTTCATTCTACTTAAATAAATAAATAATAAAAAATCTTGACTAAAAATACACTTTCACTCTATAAGAAAAAAATTAAACCACATGACTGAATTTCAAGAGAGAAACCTAAATAACAGCATCTAAGTACTGTACTTAAGTCTTACTCATAAAAGAATACTTCCTTGCTCTATTTATAAGTCATAACCATATAAAAATTACATAGCATGTTGAGAAAGTGGTAAAAGCAATGATCAAAGAGCAATCTTAATAGAGCTAACACAATAAGTTCTAATCTTATCGTATCTATGACCAAAAAAAGACTTTAACTACAAGAAGAGATAAAAAGACTTACACCAATGTCAAAACCATCATGAAGGGCTGAATCCTTCCTCCAAGTCATTCTTTGATTAGGGGGTAATTTCCCTGATCTCTGGCCTTCAAAGAACAAGATACTCTTTGACAGCGCGTCCCCATAATCATGTGAAGCCACCTTTGTCACCACCACTATCGTCATCGCAATCAAAACCAACAACCATTGAACTTGAGTCATTGTCTCAATTGTTTTTTCCCTTCCCTCTCTTTCTCAACACAACACTGCCTTTTAACTTATAGTATCTTTTCTAGGATATAGTATCATACATATGACAATAGGAGCTATACATATATAAACATAGGCTATGAGAAAATGCAAGAGAAAGAGTACATACTCGCATTTAGCACTTTATAGAGAAGCAATGATTCTCTTTTACTAAGGAATTGAAGGGAAACATTCAATTCATCCAGTAGAGAAAGAGAGAGAGTCATACACACACAATTGGGAGAGAAACACTTCTTGCGCCCCCTTATAAGACGGTGAATGTTGGTTACAGTGTATTTAGATAAATGGATTTGTAACGGGTACCATTAATACTTCAAGTCATACATACTTCTTCTTCCTTCTCTTTTGGCGGTTAAGTACCATATAGTATATCTCATACTAAAGAAACTGAAACCCAATGCATATAGTTAAGTACTATCTAATATGATATATACCATACTAAAGAAACTATGTTCATATTTAAATGTGCCAAGGTCACTTGAATTTTTTGCTGTTCCAAAGCTAACATCATGTGTCATATCCTACTAATTGCAACAACAAACTTACAAAAACGGTTTATCTTCAAGAAAATTTCTCGAAAACTATTAGTCTCAGTCTCTAACGACAATAATATTGTATTTTTATCTTTATTTTGATAGTTTTGATATATAATTATCAAAACTCCAATGTAATGACCGTCTTGAATTGGTGGATTGCAAAAGGAAAAAATTAAAAATAAATAAAATAAAATAAAATTGGTGGAGGTGGATTGACTATAGTTTTGTGTCAAAAATTAATTATGTATTGCGGATGTAATGGAAGACCAATGTATGAAAATCTCATATAATTTTTTTATATAAAACTATCAAAACCCCGATGTAAAGCAAGTTTTTTGCGACTAGTTAATCTAATATAATCCAGCTTCTTAACCAAAAAAAAAAAAAAAAGCTAATTTTTTTTAAAGAAAAGAATGGTGGATTGTCTATTGTTTTGTGTCAAAAACTAATTATATTTACCATTTTAATGGAAGACTAATGTATGAAAATCTCATATAAAAAGAAATTAAAAAAAAAAAAAAAAAAAACATATTTCATTTTTCCTTATTTTAAGGTTTTACGTGATTCATCTCATGAGTCAGTCATGATCTCTCCCCCAAGATTTATCTTGTTTTCCTGTTGGATTATACACGTGATCTTCCAAATCAATTCAAGTAGTCCATGATTAGGTTTTCACTTTTTCATTATGTGCTTAACAAAAAGCCAATAGGCATGACATGAAAATTATCGTTTTTTTCATAACAAGACTATATATGAATCAACAAGGCCCACCCCACAATATAGTTATATGTTATCATTGCGTTAAAACCAATAAGCTTCCCTAATAATAAATTTTCAAGAATTGGAATTCCAAGAAATTTACAAAGCCACAAAATTGGCGAAGACAGCTAGCTTTGCTTTGCTTAGCAATTGGATTAAAAGAATAGGAGGTTGAAAGGACGCCCGGCTTTTCTTGATGATTGGAGCCTTGGAGTTGGAGGCGTCTCTCTTTACTTTGGGGTTTCTTTTAGGGAAGGTTGAAAAGTGCTTTCCCAACGGCACACACCAAAGGGTTTGTACTTTTTAAAGTTTAAGTAAAGGGTTGCATCCATTTCCATCCCTCTTTACCTTTAGGAAAATGTAAGTACATAACTGTCTATTCACATCCCATCTTCATCTCAAAAAAAAATAATAAAAAAATAAATAAAAATCCTCTCTTGTAAAATATATAGCTAATCTTGTCAAATTATATAACTTTCATAATAAGAGGAGAGATAGCATTTTTTTTTTTTGGTGAAAAAGCTGATACATTAAAACTAAGAAACAGAGCCAAGCTCAGTACAGACCCTATTAAACCCCATTCCATAGAGGTCATCCTCAACAACATCAATTAAGTCCACAGGCGGACTATCAAAAGTAGAAAAATCGGTATCTAGACTATAGCTCATCCTAGCAAGACTATCCGCACACCTGTTCGCCTGACGGAAGCAATGCTTAATACAAAAATGCGGTATGCGAGAAATCAAGAGCTTGCAATCATCCACTAAAGGAGATATGATGTCATTAACATATGAGGGGTTTCCTAAGGCATCCACAATTGACTTGGCATCAAGCTCAACTTCAAGAGAAGTAATGTTGAGATTACTGCATAGAAGCAGCCCCTCCCTTAGACCCCACAGCTCAACGGCAAAGCTGTTTGTCATGCCAATACTTCTACTAAATCCAATAACCCACCTGCCTACATCATCCCTGACCACCCCTCCACAACCTGCCAAACCGGTGTTGCTACAATAGGAGTCATCTGTGTTGAGTTTCCACCAGCCTTGTCTCGGCTTCTCCCATCTAATTCTCATCATGACATTACGGGTTAGCAACCTTGGAGAGGAAAGACAATGATAAAATTCTAAGGCTTGATTAACAATCACCAAAGCAAGCTTTGGGTTCCTGCTTTTGCCATTGAAAACCAAATTGTTTCTACTCTTCCAAACATTCCACACAACAAAGGGGAAAACAACTTTCCAAGGTGGGTGAGTAGCACCTAAGTTGTGCTTAAGTTTACTATTTAACATCAGCCAACCCTGTAGGTTGCTCCTCCAAAAGGCTTGATTTGTTGGTAAGACCCCCAGCTGGTTCCACAAGCCTCTTAACAAAGGGCAGTCCCTAAGTGCATGCAAAATGCTTTCAGCTCCAGTTTGGCATAAAGGGCATGTAGTATCCTGACTAATACCCCTCCTTTCAAGGCAAACCTTGACTCCAATGCTATTATGTACGCATTTCCATAGAAAAGTTTTAATCCTTGGGAGAGTATTCACTTTCCAAATCCAATGAGCTGAGAAAGTGTCTGTGCATTCAGCCCCCATGGCAATCCTATATGCACTTTTCAATTCAAAGATGCCTTTGGGAGACCCCGACCAAGCCAACTTATCAACACTTCTACTCAAAATCGACATTGGGGTAGCTTGAATCAACCTTTTAACATTAAGAGGCAGCTCAAAGGGAATCTTTCCCCAATCCCAACCCGTATCGGTCATAAAATCTTTTACTTCTAGATGACTAGCCTCCCTTGTGATAGGACCCTGAATCAACTCTCTAAGGGAACCTCTATTTGTCCACTTATTTTGCCACACATTCAGCCCACTGTTTCTGTCAACCAGCCACCTGCTACCCTTATTGAAAGTATCCATACCTTTTTTCACAGCAGCCCATATATGGGAACAAGGAAGCCTATTAGCATTTGCAGCCGCTCTTCTTCTCTGATTGCAATATTTCAGCTTCAGCACTTTAGCCCAAGGGGCCTCCTTTTCAGTATGGAGTCTCCAATTAAGCTTGGATAAAAGAGCTATATTCTTGCCCTTCGCTGATTGAAGCCCAAGCCCCCCTTCCTCCTTAGACTTTATCACCTTATCCCAACCAACCCAATGCATCTTCTTGGCTGCCTCCATCGATCCCCAAAGGAAATTACGGTTAACTCTGTCTAAACCATCCAAAATTCTGCCAGGCAAATAGGTACACTGCATAACATACGCAAGTATAGCAGCCAAAGAAGCTTGAATGAGAACAGTCCGCCCCGCCAAGGAGAGCATGTTAGCCTTCCAACCCGAGAGTTTTTGTTTTACTCTATCAAGGATGAAATTATATTCCTGAGAAGAAGAGCCAGGATGCTTTAGAGGAAAGCCAAGATATTTCCCCAAGAAAGGCGTGGATGTAAAACCAAGAATGTCACAAAGAGATTCCCTTGTGTCTCTATCTACATTTGGAGAGTAATAAACTCTCGACTTAGCTTCACTCACAGATTGTCCAGATAGATCACAAAACTCATCAAGAACATCTCTAATGGCGGAACAATTAACCCAATCTGCTTTAGCAAAGAAGATGAGATCATCCGCAAAAAGAAGGTGAGAGAACTCAGGGCCACTTTGAGAGGCTTTGACTGGCTGCCAAGTCTTCATATTACACTTCTCTTCTATTAGATGCCCAAGATAGTTCATACAAATGATGAAAAGGTATGAAGAGAGTGGGTCACCCTGCCTTATCCCTCTCGAAGGTAAGATCGGATCTAAAGCTTCCCCATTAAATAGATCACAAAACTCATCAAGAACATCTCTAATGGCGGAACAATTAACCCAATCTGCTTTAGCAAAGAAGATGAGATCATCCGCAAAAAGAAGGTGAGAGAACTCAGGGCCACTTTGAGAGGCTTTGACTGGCTGCCAAGTCTTCATATTACACTTCTCTTCTATTAGATGCCCAAGATAGTTCATACAAATGATGAAAAGGTATGAAGAGAGTGGGTCACCCTGCCTTATCCCTCTCGAAGGTAAGATCGGATCTAAAGCTTCCCCATTAAAAAGGATGGAGGTGGAAACCGTCGACACACAATTCATTATGACATCTATGAGCTTCGCGGGTAAATTAATCCTTTCAAGCATGGTTCGAATAAAACCCCACTCAAGCTTATCATAAGCCTTCTCCAAATCAATCTTCAAGGCCATGTACCCCGTCCTCCCTTTCTTCTTTCCAAGGGAATGAATTATCTCTTGAGCAATGATGACATTGTCAATACCTTTTCTCCCCGGGACAAAGGCCGTCTGTAAGGGAGATATAAGCTTATCCAAGAAAGGTCTCAACCTAGCCACAATAATCTTGGTCACCACTTTATACACCGTATTACAAAGGCTAATAGGTCTATAATTTCCTAGAGTCTCAGGGCCTTGGATCTTAGGAATCAAGGCAATAAGAGTTTTATTTAAGTGCTCAGGCATTTTCCCATTCCTAAAAATCTGCTTGACTTCCTCAACCAAAGATCCTCCCACAACCGGCCAAAATTTTTGGAAAAACCCCGCATGCAACCTATCAGGACCCGGGGCTTTAAAAGGCTTTAAAGACCACAAGGCAGCCTTAATTTCTTCCTCAGTAACCTCTCCATTGATGCTTTCTCTATCCCCATCCGACAAACGAACTAGCCAATGCGAAGCGATAGGGTCCTCCCTTGAAGTACTTTCATGAGATGTTGAGTATATCTCATTGAAACCCCTTCTAATAAACTCTTTAATATCACTTTCCTCATGAATCCACTCTCCCACTGCATTTTTTATCGCCATGATTTGATTCCTTTTCCTCCTAACCAATGTCGAAACATGGTAAAAGGCTGTATTGCGATCTCCCTGGACCATCCAATTAACCAGAGACTTTAAAGCCCATAACTCCTCCTCTTGATTGAAAACAATGTCAAGATCCCTAAGGAGCTCCTTTTCTAACTTAAGAAGAAAACTAGAAGGTTTAATAGCAATAGCCTTCTGAATACCATTGATCCTAGCCAACAGAATTTTCTTCCTTGTAAAAATATTTCCGAACTGATTCTTATTCCACACCATAACGTTCCTAGTGAAGCTATCAATGGCCTCAACAAGATTATTTGCACCTCCCCACGCATGAGAGACTACATCAGGGAAGGTAGGGTCTAACAGCCAGCACGTTTGGAACCTAAAAGGCCTCTTCTTCCCACTGCTTGCCCTTGGTTGCATTTCTAACAGAACTGGGTAGTGATCAGAATGATACCTAGGAAGATGGGTAATTTTTGCATCTGGGTATAACAAGCCCCACTGAGGATTCACAAAGAACCTATCTATCCTCTCCTGAATCAACGCTTGAATTTCCGTTCTATTGGTCCAAGTGTATCGAGGCCCCAAAAAGCCGATATCTATCATATTGCATTTATCTAAACACTCCTTGAACAAAAGGGACCTGCTCACACTCACAGCTCTACCCCCAAATTTATCATCATTTAACAAAGGTTCATTAAAGTCCCCTGCTATAACCCATGACATATTATGAAGTTCTGCTACTTTCATGAGATTATTCCACAGAATGTGCCTTTCAGCACTCCTAGGACTAGCGTACACAGCAGATAAAAGCCAAATTACATTAGAAGTTCGTACCTTAACCGTGCAGTGAATTTCTTGTTCAGTGCTAGCCAAATGGGCAACATCAACTCTATCTGAATTCCACAGCACCCAAACTCCACCAGCAAACCCAATTGCATCAGTGCGGATAGCTCCATCAAAAGGAAGACTTTCGGTAATTCCCCTTGCTCTGTTACCCCCAACTCGGGTCTCCATTACCACCAGAATAGCCGGATTATGATTATGAACCAGCTCCCTGACACGCTTCTGAAAGGAGGGCTTTGACGCACCTCTACAATTCCAAATGATACAATTCATGGGGAAAAAATGATTTGAGTTTGGACAAATATCAAAGGGAAGACCCAACATCTCTTTCCCCTTCAAAGTCCATTTGATCCGTACCACATGCTGCAAGACCCCCATTCCCATCACTTGAAGAATAGTGACCAGATTGAGTACCTGTATCAGCTTCCTGTATTCCTTCTCCGGTGCCGGAACCTCCGCCAGGAAACCCCACCAAATTTTCGCTATAATCCATACTGGTTCGGATAGAATCAGCCCCCCCTCTTTCACATTCTTCTTCCACGCCTTCCTGAGCTAGACTCAATATAGGCTTGCACGCCTCACGGCCAACTCGTTCCCCATAAATTTCACTGGTTTCCCCTTTTCGAAGCTGACCCATCCCTGACTCGGCAACAGCAGCAAATTTAAAGTCACCAGCGCTGCTTGCTGGGTTGTGGACAGCTCGATCACTCATCAAGGTGTGCTCCCTTGTCTCCTGGCTTTGCACCACATTCAACGCCTTCGTTCCTCCTTTCTCAGCGGCGCTAATCTGATGGGTACGACTAGCTTTATCGCGTGCGAGCTCCTTCATTCCTTTTACTGAGTTCCTCTGAATGTGAGCTGCACCGTTCCGGGCTTTTCCCATTTTGTTTTCTTTTAATTTCAAACCTTGGGCCGAAATAACTTGGGCTTGGTTCACACTTTCTTTCCCTATTCTATGTATCACCTCCTCCACTTGGGCTCTATCCAAGATCCTCAAGGGAGACAACTTTCTCTTAATCTCCCTATTCGGCCCACTGGAACCAGCAGCCCTTTCCATGCCAGCCTATATCCTTCTATTTGCATCCTGGTGACCGCTATTCCTCAGTTCGTAAGCCAACCCTTGGTCAAGTAAGGACCCACCACCTCTCTAAGTTTTTGTTTCTTTCTTCCTACGTGCCACGACCACCCATGGCCCATACGATCCTTCATGCACGTCCTTACGAACAGCATTGTACTCCTTGCCATGTGGTCCCACCTTTGCCTCAGAGTTGTCAGCACCATGCACAACGTGTGAACTTCCTCCCCTAGCGCTTGCACCTCCCAACTCCGCTTCCTCACACGGCGGCATCGGCCTAACAACAAAAGGACAGCTCTCTCTTTTATGGCCCATTCGCCCACACTCAAAACATAAATTATGAATACCCTCATAGGTAACGGATTGCTGAAACTTTCCTATCATCACCATAGTGATAAGTGGCTTATTCACATCAACTTGGAGACACAACCTTGCAAACTTACCTCTAGTCTCAGTTGCAGTGAATGTATCAATCCTTAACACATTGCCAATAGCCTTTTCGATGTGTTGGAGTGCCTTGGCATTGTAATATTCAATAGGTAACCCACTGAGTCTTATCCAAACTGCAATGGAAGACACATTGGTTGATTCAGGCTTGAAATCCGGTTCCTATGGTCTGAGCGAGAGGAAATGGTCACCTATAAACCAAGGGCCTTTCTTCAAAACATTCTCAAAATCCTCTCTCAGTGACAACCTAGTGAGGAAGAAGCCATGCTCTAGATCTAACACATCCAAACGCCCTGCTGGCTTCCACATGGACAGTAGTTTCGCTTGAAGGAAATTTAATCATACAGCTCTACTGTACACTTTTACAATCAGAGCCCTCGCCCATGGTCGTCGAATCTCCTGCTTTAGTTCCTTCGAAAACTTCACAGCTACCATACCTTGCCTGAGCGCTTCCACTTCATCATCCGACTCGGCATCATCCTCCATGAACTCCTCAAAACAAAAAGCCTGTGTGTATGCTCCTGGTATTTCACCCATAAGTTTGTCTTTAAAGGAAGCATTTTGGTCACCCGACCCCCTACCAAAGCTAGGAGATGAAGAGCCCGAGCTTTGGCCTTCACAGAATCCAGCATGATTGACATTTTTAACTTTCTTAGTGCTACGGGCAAGTTCGTCTTGCTCTTCAATGGCAAGAGAGCGTCCAGAGAGCATGATTGTTATTTTCTGTTCTTTTGCCCAAAACCTCCTTTGAATTTTGTTAAGTGTGCCTTGAATGACAACACACTAATACACTCACTGACCCACGTGAATGACCTATGAAAGTACTATTGCTACACGTTTGGTTCAAATTTTTTACTGCCATCCAACTGTTAAAAACAAATAAATGAAGTTTGTAATTCACGATAACTTTTTTTTTTTTTTTAAGAACTGGTCAGAAAACTTTATTAAACTAAAAAAGTACACGTATAAAGAAAACTCATATAAGTCCAAGGCTAGCTACATGCAACTGGCCATAGACTGAGGCTACACTACCGTAGCAAAGAAAAGACCTAGACTAAACGATTATCTTTTTAAAGAAAACTTACGATAACTTTGGATAAGTACAAATGATAATTCAAAATTTTTTAAATTACCATTTGTACTAATTTAATATAATTATTTATATTTTAAATAATTATTAAATTAATTATGACGTCATTACGGTTTGACCCCGGTTCAACCTCGATTCGACCTTAAAAACTTTGAACCTCTCCCTTTTATAGTTCAATAAACGGTCTGGGTTTCAAAACCTTGGTGGACAACCCTAGTTATCTCATATAAAAGTGAAGTTAAAGTAATCACAATATTCCTCTTCAATAACTTTGAAAAAATTGTGAAATTCTTTTTGTGTAGTATACTACACAAAAATAATTTCACAATACGTATGTTGTTGTTGTTGCTATTGTTTTTGTTTTTGTTTTTATTGTTTTTTTTTTTCCATAAAAATTAAAATAGACCCACTATTTGCACTGGTGTCTTAATCTTAGTTATGTTTGTTTTGCCACCGCACATTCTTGATGCGATGGTTACTCTACAAGTATAAGTGCTTGTGGAGTGTGGGGTCAAGGGCCAGGATTTAAGTCTCTAACTGCTTGTTATCTTGTCATAACTGCTTTTATCGTTGGTGCTCTTATTGACCTAGATCAAATGCAATAATAAACTCTAGAATTTAATTTTTGGCCTCATTTAATTCTACATGTATGTCAGCTTCATTGATCTAACATACAAACCAACAACCTTCCAAGCATCTATTAAATTTTGCCCCCGCTCCTAATACGGCCGGATCTTGGAAATAAAAATTTACACCCCCCCTCCCCAAAAGAGAAATTATACTGTTCTTTGGTGGACCATGTTACTTGTCTACAATTCTATTAAAAAACTCTCACTTGTTTAAAATTGCTGAGTTAGTAATCAGTTTTTATTTTAAAAAATTTTCTGACTCTGTAATTTTAAACAGGTGGGAGTCTTTTAGTGAAATAATAACCACGTCACTTGTTTACCATGAAGACCTTATAATTTCTTCAAAAAAAAAAAAAAGATCTTGGAAAAAAATTTGATGCCATATTTTCGCGTATATAGAGTTTCTTTACCCATGGGTCTATACTTTTTTTATAATCTATAAATACCGGTTAAAAATGAACTCCTCTCTGCTTTCAACCCCCATGTAGGTACCACTTGGACCAAATGTCCAGTGGAATGGGTCTATGCTCTCTATAGTCTTTGAGATATCCTTCCATACTTATTGGAGTAATGGCCTAGCATAAATTAATAAATATTAATATAAGGAGTCCATTCCAATTTATAGGTTTTGATTTTAAATGTGCTCAATTTTTAATAAAATTGTAAAGCATATAGAGTAGTAAATTTAAGGGAAAAAAAAAAAAAAGAAGGGTGGGGGAATCTCATTATGTTTTCTTACTATGAGTTTGCAGGAGATCATGACCAAAGCATTTCCCAAAATAAAGTGAACATATTTGGGTGGACTTCATCTTTGATATAAGGGAAAAACTATTTGAACAATATATGATATATCAATTATTAAGGTTATATTTGGTAACAGTTTTTGTTTTCTATTTTTAAAAATTTGTTTTTGGGGAATATAAAGAAAAAACAATTTTCTTGTATTTTTGAAATAAAAAAAACATGTTTGGTTAGTTGAAATTAAAAAAAAATTGTTTTTTGAAGAAAAAAAATTGAAAATACTAAAATATATTGTTACTAGGATTTGAATTCTAATGCTAACTCATTAAATGAGGCAGATTCATTAAATTAAATGCGTATTTTCATTAACTTTTGAAAATTAGAAACTGAAAATAACATTTTGCATGTTTTCAGTTTCCTTTACAAATTAAGTTTTGAGAACTCTTTTTGTTTTCTATCTATTTTGAGTTATCAAACAAGTTTTTTAGTCTCAAAAATAGAAAATTGTTTTTGAAAACAGAAAATAAGAGAAAAAAAACAGTTACCAAACATACCCAAATTTACTATATATCACTTAAAATTTTTCAAATGGGTATGATGATATTAGAATAGAACCTCCCGGGTCAGCATGTGTATATCACCTTCATCTTATCTTAACTATGCCCCCAAACTCATGCATAAAATAAAAACTAAATTATTATTTTCGTTACAAAAAGTTTGATTTTTGTCTCTAAACTTGACAAGAATTTAATTGCAAATGAAGTAAATTTGATGTTATGATGAACTAAATAGTACTAAGTGCGTGAAAAATTATGCATTAGAAGGGAACTTACTTGCATTAAAATAACCAAACAACTATAATGAAGGCTGAATTTAACACCTACGAGGAATTAATTACAAGGATAAACAAGTGTTGGCATAATATCAAGGCTCGACAATTACTGGCAATTGTCACAAGGAATATGGTGTCTGATTTCCATGTCATATATCATAAATATTGACAAAAAATAATGACTTGAGAATTTCAGATAATCACAAAGACTGAATAGTCGTTGATATAGATGTGTAGAGAGTGGTACCAGGAAACTACTTAAATGCGATGTTTAATGCATGTATCTTTCATCCATCAACACCAAAGGAGACCTTAATAAGTGATAATTTGTGTTGTTATTTTAGCTAATGCTGGCCACCCTTCCTTACTTGTAGCTTTAACTAGAATAATATTTGTTACAGTTTGAAGTGTTCTGAAAGTTCAAATAGCGTTGAAAACACTATGAACGTTTAGACCCCCAATTACAAAAAAAACCAATTCAAGCTTATTATCAAACAATTAATGTGCGGAACATGAACAAAAGCTAAACACAAAATTAATAACAATCTAAGTCAATTATAATCACATCCACAACATAAAATAAAAGGCAAAGATAAAGGGAAGAGAGATGCAAACACAAGGATAACACGCGATATGTTATCGAAGAGGAAACCAAAGCCCTCGGCGTAAAACCTCTCCACCACCCTCCAAGCATTCAATAATCCACTAGAAAATGTAGTTGGGATACATGAACATCAATAGACCCTCCAAGCCTAATTTACCCAGGTTCCTAAGCCCTTCAAGCTTCTTGCTCCAACGAGGTTGTGCTGAACTTTTTTCTTTTCTAGCTTACCAAATTTCGCTATAAACCATAGCATCAACCAATAGTCATTAGTCCCTTTCAAACTGCTTCCCTTAGCACCAAAAGAACCTTCTCACAAACGTGGATATGATGAAAAAAGAATTTGGTCAAGAACCTCTCAAGGATGTATCAATGGAGAGGAAGAGAGTAGAGGAATTTGAAGAGTCTCTTAGGTGAAGATTGTGGATGAGGCAATCTTATTTTCTCTAGGGTTTCTCTCTCAAAATTATCTCTGGAAGCTCTCTATATTTCGTGGGAATGAGGGGTATTTATACTGGGGTGAGAATAGAATGTGAAACGTCAGTTTTTCCCAAAGAGTTTTGAGGTAAAAATATTGAAAGAGGGGTTTAAAAGAGGATGGGAGAGGTTTAAAACAAGTTTCCCACGAAAAGCCCTTTAAAAAGTGTTTTTGGGCGTTTGGCGATTGGGCGAGTCGCGAAGTTCAGTCGCGAAAATTTTCGCGAGTCGCCAAAGCTTCTGGATGAAACTTGCGACTGGGGTTTCGCGACTGGCGAGTCGCCAGTGAGTTGCGAATAAACTCTGACACCTGTTTTTCAACACAGAACATATTTAAACAATGAAAAACAATGTAAGCACAAAACATGAATACAAAGAGCGATACAAATCACTTCCAAATATATATAAAATGACCAATTTTTTTTTTGGATTGATCCATATATAGTTGAGTACACACACATCACATTTAAACAAGTACAATCGAACAAATGAATAAGGCATTTATTGAACATTAGGTATGTGTGTAGTGTGTGTATCAAGTGTGGCATAGTCCTTAGTCTAGAATGAAGTTTCAATGATTAATTCAATCAAGTTATACACAACTAGTACTAAGTCAAGTGGTCTATCTCAATTATAGAAATGAACATATATGACCTCCCATAAGAAAATGATTACAAATCTTTGAAGCTTTTCATTTGGCTTCTTTACAAATCATATCAGTTGATCTTTTTGAATCAATACATCTCATTTTAGAGAACGATGCCTAAAATTTTTGATATTTTAATTTGATGAACAAGTCTTTGACTTTTTTGGCATCATATATTATATTTTGGTCGCTTTTCATTTTTCCTAGTCAAATACTAGTATGTGCGACAAACTTTTACAGCTCAATATCTCTTTTTATTTGGAGATTTACATTTGGTGAGCTCTTTAAGCAAAAACAACAAAATAAAGAGTGGGAAGATATATAGGCACAAGTTTATGCATGACTCAAAACCAACAAGACTATTGACTAATCATTCATGACAAACTTAAAAATCGATTTACAACAATCACACAAAGATGTTAAGATTTTTCCCACAAAGATATAAGTGCATAAAGAACAAGCTAAGCTCGTAAATGCATAAAACCATTTGTACGAAGGTAAAAGGAAAAACTCACATGTGATATGTGCTCAAACATATACGATCAAACTTTTTGAATTTTTCACTTTTATGTGATTTTGGATTTTTACTCACACAAAACTAAAACATAAAAGTAAGATCAAAACAAAAGCAATACATACAAATAAATGCAAAATGCACAAATGCATAAAGAAGTGACAATCAATGCATGAAGGGTCTTACAAAGATCGAAAAAATTAGATCAATGACCAAAAGAGCAGAAGCTCAACCATAAGAATCCTTCCTCATCCAAACGGAATGATTGTTTGGAATGAGTGTCTCAAGAGAAGTGAGACGAGGGTTGGAAGAATGAGAACCGGAGCTGCATATAGTCAAAGAGTTAAGAGCATTAAACACTTTCTTTAACAACATGTTATTATCACTCAAATCCGGTTTACCCTTTTTAGCACAACTTCCAAGAAACTCAAGTTTTTCTTTTCTTTTGATTCTTTTAAAATCATGAAACTTAGAGCATTGCGGTCTTAGATGACCAAAGGCACCACAATGGTGACAAACAATGCGTTTAGGTCTACTAAGCGTTTTGGGAAGGGATCTAGCAACATGGTTTTGTTCTCTCTTCAACTTATGACATTGAGGTCTTTTATGACCAATCACACCACAATGATGGCAAGTTGGAACAAACTTAGATCCATACGAAGCCTTAGGTTGAGACCTAAATGGAGGCTTTGACTTAACAACCTTTCTCTCCACCTTTTGATTTCTTTTATGTGGAGGAATGTACACCGATTTGTCCTTTGAGGTAGAACACACAATAGGCACAAAATTGGGTACCACAACATGATTGCAACAAATATTTTCATTATTTTTAAAAATAGGTTCAGCAATCAAACACTTGGCATGCATCTTGAGAGATTCATTTTCACATTTTAGCTCATCAACAAGTTTGTTAGACAAAACAAGTTTAGCATCCAAGTCCATATTCAAATATTCAAACTCTTTTAGCTTTTGAAGAGAAATTTCAACAAGTTTCTTATATTTTTCAACCAATTTGTTGGATTCTTTGAGCTTAGCAATCAAATCATCATTTTCACAAAATAACTTGCTCAAATTATTTTGAAACTTCTTAGCATTTTTCTTCAAGGGTTTGATGTTAGGAATATCAACAACATCCAAAGGTTCATGTAACATAACATCACAGTCACAATGATTATCACTCATAGAGGCATTTTCACAAACACGTGGCATGTTACATTCATCACTAACCAAATTATACAAAGAGGCATATAAAGCACAATCCATGGTAAATAACACAAGGGGTCAAGGATCACACTTAGGTATTTAAACCACAACAAGTGTACCCGCTCTGATACCAATTGAAATTTTAAATAGCGTTGAAAACACTATGAACATTTAGACCCCCAATTACAAAAAAACCAATTCAAGCTTATTATCAAACAATTAATGTGCAGAACATGAACATAAGCTAAACAAAGAATTGATAAATAATCTAAACTAATTATAATCATATCCATAACAAAAAAGAAGGTAAAGATAAAGGGAAGAGAGATGCAAACATAAGGACAACACGCGATGTGTTATCGAAGAGGAAACTGAAGCCCTCGGCGTAAAACCTCACCGCTGCCCTCTAAACGGTCAATAATCCACTAGAAAATGTAGTTGAGATACATGAACAGTAATAGACCCTCAAAGCCTAATCTACCAGGTACCTAAGCCCTCCAAGCTTCTTGCTCCAACGAGGTTGTGCCGAACTTTTTTCTTTTCTAGCTTACCGAATTCCGCTATAAACCATAGCATCAACCAATAGTTATTGGTCCCTTCCAAACTACTTCCCTTAATACCAAAAGAACCTTCTCACAGACGTGGGTATGGTGAAAAAAGGATTTGGTCAAAAACCTCTCAAGGATGTATCAATGGAGAGGCAAAGAGTAGAAGAATTTGAAGAGTCTTTTAGGTGAAGATTGTGGATGAGGCAATCTTGTTTTCTTTAGGGTTTCTCTTTCAAAATTCTCTCTGGAAGCTCTCTACATTTCGTGGGAATGAGAGGTATTTATACTAGGGTGAGAATGGAATGTGAAGCGTCAGTTTTTCCCAAATAGGGCAAGTGGGCAGCTTGGCCTCACGACTTGGTTGAGTTGCGAGTTCAAGCCGCAAGCTAACGGCCTGGCCAGCCTGGGACTTTTGTCCTGTAGTGCGACAACTAACGCGACTCTTTATCTTCTGGCATGTTTGGGACATGAGCAACTTCTGGCGACTTGCAAGCCATGAGCCACCCGCGAGATCCAATCGCGAGTCCCTATTTCTTTGCACAATCTTGAGCATTTCTTCACACTCTCTCACTCACTACCCTTACAAGATTCCTACCTAAATACAGAGTTACTTAACTCTAAAATATAAATAAATTTGGCAAGAAATAAAGCCAATAAGATGGTTGATTAAATTCAACCTTACATGTTCTTTCAATTGTTGTATCCCATCCTTTTTTGCAAAACAAGTAGTTGTCCCACTGTGGTCCATTGACATTGCTTTTGTGGCCAACCGTTCACATGAATTTACTTTCTTTTGTCAATCACCTATTTCTTTGATGGGACTCCAAGATGGCCCCATTCCAAACGTTATAGTTTATTTACTTATTTTTTTAAAAATTGTTTTAATTTTTTTTTGGTTGGTGTGGGGGAAATGTTTCAAGTTATTAGTATTCATAGATAGGAATATAGGATATATATACATAATCATATTGCGAGAACTAAGAACTAATTAAGAATTCTTTGTCTTGATGCTTCTGGGTCAAATGATCTGTCCATTTAGACCAAATTCATACAATAATCCTTATAAATACCATCCGAATTTTTATGAGATGAAAATGAAAAATATATGCAAAATAGAAAAAGATGTTTCAACTTTCAAGAAGTTAGAGTAAAAAACAAAAAAAAAAAAAATGTTTCTCTGTACCTAAGAAAGCTCTCTCTATAGCTCTCTTATACAGTAGAATAGTCGTCCCTTCCTTGTGAAGGAGTGATAGTATTCCTTGGGATAACACTGTTATTCTAAGGCTTGTTGGGATTCTTTCCGGGGTTGTTGGGAAACAGTGTAGGTTGTTTATCGATCCTTACTCTTTGTATCTCACTATCATGGAGGATTTGACCACTAATTGGGATCGCCTTACTTTGTCAGACAAAGAAGGCCCAGGTTGTTCTTTGGACGAGGAACTAAGCTCTCCAGAGTTCATCATTGCTACAAAATTCCTCACAAAGAGAGCACTGAACATTGATGCAATTGCAAAAACGTTCACCCCTCTATGGCGTTCTAAAAACGGGTTCAAGGTGCGTAATCTAGGAGATCATAAGATTCTATTTGTATTTGATAACAAAGCGGAGGCTGACAAAGTAATCAATAGTGAACCATGGACGTTCGATAAGCATTTGATAGTTATGGAGAGGTATGACACTACTTCATCCCTTGATGATCCCACATTGGACAAGACCACTTTTTGGGTGCAAGTGCACGGGTTACCCATAAAGTTCATGAATGTGAAAGCAGCAGAGAAGATTTGTGAGGTCCTTGGAACGGTCATACCAACCACAAACCCGTCTGACTCGAAAGGAGGGAATTTTATTCGAGTTCGTGTTGTAATGGATATAACGAACCCTCTTTGCCGCGGACGTTTGGTGTCAGTAGGAAGTGAGAAACAGATTTGGATAAGTTTTAAGTATGAGAGACTACCAAATATCTGCTATTGGTGTGGTTGCTTTGACCACGATGACAGGGATTGTGAGATTTGGTTGAAAAGTGAAGGCTCACTTACTCCGGAGATGAAACAGTTTGGATCAAACTTGAGGGCTGCCCCCTTCTCACATTCACGTAAACAGGTCATTACTGTACCTGGTTTCTACAAGACTAGATTGAATCACGTTCCAGGATCAATGAATAAGGGACCTGATGGGAGCAAGGGAGACGGGGATAGCATGATTCAGGCGGAGGTACCTCAAGCACCACCACTGAACAACCGTGAGTTTGGGAAGGAGAGACAAGGTCGAAGTGGGACCGTTACGATGGAGGAGCGCCAACATTCAATGCAGTCTGTTACATGTAATAATTCTCCAGCGGCAGCAAGGTCAAACGGTCCAAATCCAGATAAGGGAATTAACTCTACTCCCTTAATTTCGCAAAACACTGATTTCCACCTTAATGATATTGGAAGGGCGTTAAATGAGGTTGACCCCGAAAAGGATTCTTCCCATATTGGTACTCATTCAAACCTCCCTTTTACGAAATCTTGTCCACATGCATCCGTGAAGAATATCTCCACTATCCCAGACTCAATTGGCAACGGCTCAGCAGCATTCAATTCTGGTTTATTACCAGAATTAAACACGCATGAGGCAATTAACTCTACACATGACAGCCAAAGTCCTAGGGCTTCAACGCTTGCACCTAAGCCACGATGGACTATGGTTTGCCGTGTCTCTTCAACACCACAGAAAAAAGTGTCCTAAGGTAATCTGAATTATGGGAAAAGATCCTTTACTCCCAATGATGATCATTCCAAGTTACCCAACAAACGTTGTCAAGTTTCAAGGAGTGAGGAAGATGATTATACCATATTGGCAGAGGCTGAGATTCAGCCCTGCCAGTCGCCATGAATTGCTTAGTGTGGAACTGTCGCGGGCTTGGGAACCTGCGTACAGGGAAAGAGCTTGGTGATATTATCCGGGCTAAAGATCCCTCTATAGTGTTCATTGCCGAAACACTGGCAGATGATGCAAGGCTAGACATGATTCAAGCAAATTTAGACTTTGAACACAAGTGGGTGGTACCTAGGGTTGGGCATGGAGGTGGATTAGTACTGTTTTGGAGGTCGTTAATAAATTTGGTAGTAATGGACTCTTCCAATTATTACATTGATACTTGGATTGACAAAGGTACTGAGAAGGAGTGGAGGTTCACTGGTTTTTATGGCGAACCAGATACTTCAAAACGGAGAGAAGCATGGGATAGCTTGAGAACTTTGAACCATCATCCGGAAGTGCCATGGTTGTGTGCTGGTGATTTCAATGAAATAATCAGCCAGGAGGAAAAACTTGGTGGAGCATTTCGAAACCAAGGGCAGATGCAACTATTCTGGGATGTGTTGGATGAGTGTGGTTTCCTTGATCTTGGTTTTAAGGGTAGTAAGTTCACATGGAGCAAACACTTCACGGATGGACATTCTATTTGGGAAAGACTTAACCGGGGTGTGGCTAATGCTAATTGGTTCCTAAAATTCCCAGGTACAACTGTCTATCATCTTCATTGTAATTCATCTGATCACTTGCCTCTATGTATTAACCTGTCAGGCTTATTAATCCCACCAAGGAAAAAGGTATTTAGATTTGAGGAGATGTGGCTCTCAGATGTTGGGTGTGCCGAAGTGGTGGAGGCTTCATGGTCTTCCTATTCCCATGAGTATGGGAACGGTGCAATCATTAAAAAAGTGGAAAGATGTGGTAGGGACCTTGCATGGTGGAACCATAATGTTTTCGGCAATGTTAGGAAGGAATTGACGAAAAAAAATGAGATGTTGAAAATTGCCGAAGATGAGGCACAAGTACATGGGCAGAATGCACGGGTTAGGGCTCTCAAGGAAGAGATTAATTCTCTCTTAGACAAGGAAGCACGCATGTGGAGCCAACGATCATGCACACTTTGGTTGAAAAATGGAGATAATAACACCAAATTTTTTCACTGCCGAGCCACCAAAAGATTTTAAAAAAAATCTAATCAGTGGAATCAAGGATGGAGCAAATAATTGGAGAGTCGAACCGGATGAGATTGCAGCTCACTTGATCAACTATTACAACGAACTCTTCACCTCCTCCTACCCGAACACACGAGGGGAAGTCTTGTCACATATCCAACCGGTCATTACAGAGCAAATGAATGCAGCCCTAATTGCTCCTTTTCATGGAGATGAAGTCAAAGAAGCTCTTAAACAAATGGCCCCTCTTAAAGCACCTGGACCCGATGGCATGCCACCATTGTTCTACCAGCATTTTTGGAGTTTAGTTGATAGTGATGTGACGAGTTCGGTACTTTCATGGCTTAATTCAGGTACTCTCCCATACCCTCTAAATCATACCTTCATTACGCTCATTCCCAAATTAAATACCCCTGAATTTGTCACTCAATACCGGCCCATTAGCTTGTGTAACGTCCTTTATAAAATTTTCTCTAAGGTCCTTGCAAATAGACTAAAGAAAATTTTACCCACTATCATCACTGAACACCAATCTGCCTTTGCCAAGAATAGGTTGATTTCGGACAATATACTTGTTGCTTTTGAGACACTTAATAGCATGAAAAATTTGAGTACAGGAAAAACAGCTTATATGGCCATTAAGCTCGATATGAGCAAGGTTTATGACCGGGTGGAATGGGGGTATCTTGAAAATGTCATGAGGAAAATGGGCTTCAACGAGAGATGGATTGGTTTGATCATGGTATGTGTGAAAACAGTCACTTATTCCATCATGGTCAACGGTGAACCCCAAGGATTAATTCATCCAACTAGAGGAATTCGCCAAGGAGACCCTTTATCTCCTTTCCTCTTCCTCCTTTGCACGGAAGGTCTACATGGTCTCTTCCAACATGCAGCTGATGTGGGAGAGATAAAAGGTTTCTCTCTTTGCCAGAGGGGTCCAGCACTAACCCATCTCTTGTTTGCAGATGATAGCCTCCTTTTTTGTAGGGCAACAGAAGATGAGTGCAATTTTATTAAGGAGGAAGAAGGAAGGGTTCAATTTTATTAAGGAGAAAGTATGGCGAAAGCTACAAGGTTGGGAAGGAAAGCTCTTATCTCAGGCCGGACGGGAGATCCTCATAAAAGCAGTCATTCAAGCCATACCAACATATGCTATGGGATGCTTTAAACTCCCAATTGGTCTTTGCCATGAGATTGAGACCATGATCAAGAAATTTTGGTGGGGCCAAAGGGGGGATAAAAGGAAGATACATTGGTTGAAGTGGGATGAGCTAACTAAATCAAAATTGGAGGGGGGTATGGGTTTTAGAGACATTGCCATGTTCAATGATTCCTTGTTGGCAAAACAAGCTTGGAGACTCTTGAAAAATCCCAAAGGAGGAAGAAGGAAGGGTTCAATTTTATTAAGGAGAAAGTATGGCGAAAGCTACAAGGTTGGGAAGGAAAGCTCTTATCTCAGGCCGGACGGGAGATCCTCATAAAAGCAGTCATTCAAGCCATACCAACATATGCTATGGGATGCTTTAAACTCCCAATTGGTCTTTGCCATGAGATTGAGACCATGATCAAGAAATTTTGGTGGGGCCAAAGGGGGGATAAAAGGAAGATACATTGGTTGAAGTGGGATGAGCTAACTAAATCAAAATTGGAGGGGGGTATGGGTTTTAGAGACATTGCCATGTTCAATGATTCCTTGTTGGCAAAACAAGCTTGGAGACTCTTGAAAAATCCCAAGTCCTTATTTTACAAAGTTTTTAAGGCTCGCTTCTTCCCAAATTGTACAATAATGGAGGCTAAACACATTAGTGGGGGTTCACATGCTTGGAGAAGCATCTTACATGGAAGAGATGTCTTACTAAGGGGTTGCCGTTGGGGGATTGGGAATGGCAAGGCAGTGAGTATTTGGCAACATCATTGGCTACCAAGGAAGCATCCACCTCAGATTCTCTCACCTATAATTGATACATTGGCTGATGCTAAAGTGACAACTTTGATTGAGGAAACCTCTAGGCAGTGGAACCATGAGATGATTGATGGTATTTTCACCCCAGTGGAGGCAGAGCTGATCAAAGTCATTCCATTGTCACGGTGTGGGGCAGAAGATAGCTTGTTTTGGCCCTTCACAAACAATGGAATCTACACCTCCAAGTCAGGATATAGGTTCTTGAAAGTTGAAGTGCAATTCGGAATTGATGAGGAGCAAAGGAAGGAGGAGAGTCACCTGTGGAAGACAATCTGGACGGTCCACATGCCTAACAAAATAAAAAACCTGATGTGGAGGGCATGCCGTAGCTCCTTGCCCACAAAGGAGAACCTTGTGCGTCGAACGGTCATTGACAGCCCAGTTTGTGACCGATGCAAACAAGCTTCAGAGTCAGCGCTGCATGCTCTATGGTCTTGCAGAGAACTAGACGTGGTTTGGGACGAGGGAAGGCAGGGGCAATGCAGAAGAACCCATAACTTTGTGGATTTCAAAGAGCTATTATCATGGCTAATTACCAACCAGCAAGACCTGGAGTTGTTCTTCACCTCGGCCTGGCTTATATGGACTCAAAGGAACCTGATACGTCTGAACAAAGCAACCATTGGCTCCCATCAGATTGTTGCAACAGCAAGAGAACGTATAGCAGAGTTTGTGCAGGTAAATCCGAGACCTCCCTCTCCAGGTCCACGGGGAACAGCCACCCCCTTCCAGACCAGATGGCGTCCTCCTCCACAAGGCTTGGTGAAGATTAACTGTGATGGCGCTACTTGCAAAGATCAGAACAAATCAGGTATTGGCATAGTGATCCGAGATGAGAATGGTATGGTTTTGGCTTCAATGGCTGAACAGGTTCCTCAGCTATACACGGCTTTGGAGATTGAAACCATGGCAGCCTCAAAAGCTTTGTCCTTTGCAACACAGGTGGGATTTCACAGCGGCATCTTGGAATCTGACTCGCTGGTGTTAACTACGGCGTTGATAAAAAACAGCCCATACCTTACCACGGATGGTCTGCTAATGGAGGATATTAGATTTAATGCTAATTTTTTTAATCAATTACTTTACTCTCATGTAAAGAGAGAAGGTAATAAGGTTGCGCATAAGTTGGCTAAACATGCTCTTTGTATCTCAGATTTTTTGGTGTGGATGGAGGATGTTTCACCACCCATACGTTCTGTTGTTCAAGATGACTAATTAAGAATTAAGCGAGATTGTGGGTAAAAAGCTCTAGTGGCCTATCACCACGCTAATCTAAAAAGCGACAATTTTCATTATTGCCACAGATCATCTCGCGTTATTTATGAGTAGGGTTTAGATGGATTAAGGATGGTGACCAAATATGCTACCTTTTTCATTTGAAAAAATAAAAAATAAAAAAAGCGTATATAAAGCTAAATTTAAATTGAACTGTTCTTGAGATGTGTGCCCCCTTGCAATAAGACACTTTCTCATCATTTGGAAGACAATTTGAAAATTCTTTTGGTTTCTGGCATCTCATGCTTTTGTGCAACGGGATTTATACGTTTTGATTGTGGTCCATCATTGGTTTTGTGGTCCACGAAATAGGACAACTTTCTTTTATTATCTTGGCTATTTGGTAGGGTATTTTGAGTAACAATTTTTAGTATTTAAACAATATTACATGTATTTTTATATATTTTTTTATTTACACGTATTTTTAAAAAAATATAAATAACATTATTAAAAAAATATTACCAAATGGCCCTTTATTCGAAGGACTTCTAGAGACCCAGGCCGGCTTTGTGGGCCAATTTTATCTTTCATTTACTTCCCATTTATTTTCGTGTAAAATATTTTCTATATATATATATATATATATATTTAAAGTGCTTAGGTTATTTAGCACAATTAAAAATTGCTAGTCAATTTTTTCTCCAAAAAAAAAAAATTGCTAGTCAATTAAAAGTATTTTTAGTTTTTTTGAGGAACCACATACTGTTGGCTACCGCACTCGGCTTGCCTATCGCCATCGCCATTGTTACTGGCACATCATTTTTTGGGTTGCAACCAAAAAAAAAAAAAAACCATTTTTCTTGAAACCATTTTTTATTGAAAATAAATTAAATAATTTTTGTTGGAATTTTATGCCAACACAAAGGAGACTTAATTTTGTTTTCTTTAATCACTGGAATTAGACACCCATGAACAAGACCAACATTGTATTTTTTTTTCTTTAAAAATGTGCACATGTGCCGCTTGCATGCACACCACAAAAGAATAGAAGGGAAAAATGAATTCAATTTACATAACAAAATGAGAAAAAAAAAATGGAATAACTTTGCCTTTTTTTTTCTTCTTTTAAATAAAAATAATAATAGCTCAAATCAACCTCACAAAAAATTAGGCCAATAGTGTTTGTAAGAAACTTATTTAAATTGAGTACTTGTGTCTTGTAATTCAGTGATATTACTTGACTTCTGTGGATGGCAAATCTTTATTGGATAGAAATGCAAATCGTGTACAACAAAGTAATACCTAGATCATAAAATCACTTGTGAAACTCTTGCTTCCCAATTTTATCATAAATCACTCATATTGAGTTGTGCACGTCATTGGATCTGTTGCAATCATTCTGATGGTGCAATTTTGTTGGTTGTTCAATTAAAATGGTGCAATTCTTTATCAATTGGACCACCTTGAATTGGGTTTACATATGCTTGAAGGAGACAAATAGAATTAATAACAATGAACTCTTTAGCCAACGAGCTTTTTAGTCTGATTGGCAGCTACATCTGCTCCACAGTCTCCTTATTGCGAGAATTGAGCTCAACTTACCTCTCCCTTTTCCTCCCAAAAAAAGAAAAAGAAAAAGAAAAAAGAATTCTTTGGTAGATGCCACATAAATGACCTTGATTATATGTATATATTATTGTGAAGCATGTTAGTGTGATTCTTTTTTTACTAAATTAAAAAGGGTAAAGAGTGCGTCTAATGACGTGATCATGATAGCTTTTTTCTTTTTTATCATTGTTGAACCAATGTCTGAAGGGCCTTAATGGGGTCAAGAAGACGCGAGTGCTCTCTTAGGCGAGTTGAGCAGGCCTACCCAAAACACTAGTGGTTTTAGGCAGTGGGAAACAATAGTCCATAAATCATTTTAGTGTGTAGTTGAAGGCTTGAAAATTGAAATGCCTAAAGTGAAACTAAGTTATAACAAGTTAGTTTTGAGCTTGTGCATGCAAGATTTGCTTTTCATTTAGATGCCTTTTTACTGATAAAATGAATTCTACATTAGTGTGTAGTTGAAGACTTGAAAATTGAAATGCCTAAAGTGAAACTTAAGTTATAACAAATTAGTTTTGAATTTGTGCATACAAGACTTGCTTTTCATTTTGAGAAGTCTTCGCAATATTTAGATATCTTTTTACTGATAAAATGAATTCTACATTATGCAATTGTTTTAATTAGAATTTAGATGCATCATCTCCCGACTTGAGAGAGAGAGAGAGAGAGGAACATGGAAGAAATATCTAGTAGAATCTACCATGAGGTGAATGAAAAGAAATAAAAATAGACACACCTGTAGTGGGGTTAAATCTTGTAAGATAATGAGAATCTGTCATGTACTAAATCAAAAGTTTTATTGCCAATTTTGGGCAAGTCATTATCATAACTTCCATGTGATAATGTTGCACTTTCTCAGCTCTCGCTCTCAAACATACCATGGGTTTCACCTGAATTGATGTCATAAATTAAAGTTGAGGGAACTCAAGCCAGTTCAATGACACAAAGATTAGGCAATTTCACACGTAATGAATCAACATCCTTTCAGCTATCTAGAAAGCATCATGTTATCCATAATCACGGCACATCAAAGTCATTACACATTAACTTGTCTTCAACCCCATCATAATCTATGATATGCTTGAGTTTCTCACCCTTTTTTTTCTTTGCCTTCTGTCTGTATTAATGGAGTCGTTGGATTAAGAAACTCTGAGGGGTTTTTATTACTCTACTATTAAGTTCTTAAAATCCTTAATATAAAGTCACTGATGAATTCTTAAAATTCTAAATTTTCATGGTCAAATAAATGGTTCAAATTTGAGAAAATTTAGAATATTACAATAAACAATAAATGAATACTCCCCCTTCTTACATAAATAATGGATTATAAAGTGAATTTAACTATTGAGATCCACAAATACATGAGAGGTAAGAGTATGTATTTATTGTACTCCATAATTACTTAATTACCCCAAATTTTGTCATATTAACTATTGCCATTTTGAGATACATTTGTAATAGATCACCTTTCATAATTATTGCATTCAACAAAAATAATAAAAATACTTATTACATGTGAATGGTTTTGTAAACAATTATATAATGAGAATAGGTTAGAAGAGATTCATCCAATTTGGTTTAGAGAAAAACTATGTACATCTTCGGCCTCTATATTTTACCTTGTCATGTTGACAAAGATGATAATTATGAAGAATATATTTTAAGCAAATCATATATAAATTTGCTTATGATGCATAGACAACCCTAAAAAATTTGGAACTAAAACTTTGTTGATGTATTTTCCAAGTAAAAATATATTAAAATTTGCACTGTAATTTAATAATTTTCTTCAATGAGTAATAAATATTGGAAAACAAATAACACATGTGAATTTTAGTCAGTCCAATTAGTTAAAAAAAATTTCATCAAATAAGAAATTTGAGGTTCGAATATCGCTTATACAAAAAGTTAATTGGCGTTAACGTAGTAATGAAGACATTTCATAGGATGGTTTTGAAGTAATTTGGATCGATTAGTATACACTATGCATCGGACAGAAGAAGAAATAGACTAGGCAGAATGGTGTCGTGTCAGGGCAAGCCATGCCGAGCACCTCGTCAAGGTTCAGCATTGCAGGCTGTCACGCTTCCATAATCCTAAGTTACGTGGGAAGAAGCTGGCCCATGGAAACAACAGAGAAAATAGAAGTGGTCACAAGCCCGTAAGGACAGTTGGGTTACAATTAGCGGGCCTCAGGATAAAAAACCTCACTCTAGCTAAGCCCAATATTGGGCCACAGTATAGAACTCTCATCTAAACTATATGCCAGTGTACTGTAACAATATTAAGCCCATCCCACTTTTTTTTATTTTTAAAATTTTTTATTTTTTATTTTATTTTTGAGAAGACATCTCACTTAATAAAGCGCACATTAGTTCAAGATGATTTGGAAATAGGTGAAATTATTATTTTTAACTTGCTACCAAGTTAATCGTTACTGTTAATTCACTTTAAAAAAATAAAAAAAAAATGCTTACGTGGTGCCCTGCCCACTGACATATTTAAAGTTTACATTTTTACTAAAATAATTTTATAAAAAAATTATTTGAGATTTAAAAAATGCCATCTTAATATCCAAATGATTTTTTTTTTTAATTTCTCAATTTTAAAGAAAGAAATAGAAAAGAATGAGAACAAAATTTAAAATTAGAGCTGTAGTTCTTCAATTTGAAGTTGGAAACTGGGCAAAAGAGTAAAACCATGAGGAGAGAAAAAAATTCTAAAATGTATTACAAAATTATATATCAATTTTTACTAGCGTATATAGTTAAGAGCCCTTTGACTTTTTAACCATCCTCTCAAGTATGTATAGTCCTCACATTTCATACACACTAAATAATTACTAAGAAAGAATTCTTTGGGAGTGACCCAAGAACCGATAAACCAACCCTTTAGAGTTACTTACAAAAACTTTATATTGTAATAAGTAATTCCTAGAAAAAATAAATTCAAAGTAAATTAAATGAGTATGACTTGAAATTCTTTTCTTAAACTTAAACCATTTTGGAACAACATAACATTACTTGATTTAAATTTTTCATAACACCTTCAAACATTACAATCTTAATTATTTTATACATTCTCAAAAGTACTAATCCCAAACTTTTTTTTTTCCTAGTCTAATCCCATATGGCCAATATTTGAAAGGAAGGCCTAAACCGTACCGTTTACCTGCTTATACAATAGCTTGTATGCATTTATATGACATGATTGACTAACATAAAAAAAAAAAAAAAAAAAAAAAGCCCTGTTTTGAAATTCCACACTATTAGGCAAATATAATGGAAACGTTGGCCTAAGAATGGATCATTATGTTTTCTTTAAGTGCAGAAATCGTTTTGGTGAGTAGTTCCTAAACAAATTATAGGCGGAGATGAATGATATCAGTGCCATTAGGATAGATGCCACATAGCCACAGAACAATGCTCCACCAATTTGGAAGCAAAATCTGGTAAATCTATTGCACAGCTTTATCCACTGAAATTCTTCTGCACCCGTTACTGCAAGAACTGCGGCCTCAAGAGCAGCTGAGTTTGCAGCAAATGTAATGTAAGCTGCTAACTGTTCAGCAATGGAAACAACACAATAGTTTAGTCATATGCTTCCTTCCCCAATGTCAATATGTCATGCATATATATAGGCAATAAGAAGTAACAACTAGAATAGTAAAAGAAAGGGTTTGGAGATCACAACCTGTCTTTCCCTATTAATATTGAGAATGAAGAAAAAAGGAAAAAGTTTTATTTTTTTTGTCCTTGATATAAAGTACAACTGTTATTTTCGTTCCTAAATTTATTAAAAAAAAATTATAACTTTAAAAATTTTAAAATCTCCTGTTTCATCCATCCATCCATTTTTTAGGGATGGAAATAGAATCCAAATTATTTTTTAAGGACGAAATAATCATATAAGTCACATTTTTGTCTCTAAAATATCATGCGGGTTTTATTTTGTCCCTCCTATCAAACGCCTCAAAAAAAAAAAAAAAAAAATTTTGAAAACATTGGATGGATAGACAAAATGTAAAACATTTTAAATTTTCAGAGACAGAAATAAATCATTTCAAATTTAAAAATGTTCGATATTTTTGAGATGAGAAGAATATTTTAACCCAAAAGGTGGTGCTACGTAATCATTAATGGAAAATAACTCTACAACCTGCACCATCATTCGTGGAAGAATTAAGGTTGAATGTTATGATTTAATGACACGTATTAAGAAATTATTAACTCTAATATAAATTTTTTAAAAAGAAAAATTATACTTGTTAGAGCATTACCATTGGCAATTGTATATGGCATATGTTAGTGTATTTTATCATCAATGCACAAAAAACCCACTCCATCCAGCCTTCTAAATTTGTAAACTCGTAAAAAATTTTACAACACTGCTACAGTATCGTCTTACTTTTATGACGATACTGTAGCATCTTGTATAATTATTATTATTTTTTTCTCTCTCTCTCTCCTGCTCAGCTATTTTTTTTTCTTGATTCTCTCTTTCTTTCATCCCCAGTTCTCACTCCCACTCTACATCTCTCTCTCTTGTTCAAAGCATGCCATCAGAGTTGGGTTGGATTCGGCGTAGTCATGACATGGTAACGGTATGGTCGCGGCATGGCGAGATTGATGTGTGGCATGTGGCGTGATCTCGATGGTGGCGGTGTGAGTTTGGGTCAATGATTGATGGTGGCGACGTGGGGAGGTCTCGATGGTGGGTTAATCTGAGTTTATGGTGTGGGTTAGTCTAGGTTTGTTTGGGTTTGCTTGGTTTGGGTTGATCTGGGTTATGGGTTGATCTGGATAGGTGTGGAGGCGTGGAGGCATGGAGACGATGGCGGAGAGGGGTGGAGACAACGCCAGTGGAGGTGTGGAGATCAGCTTCAGATTGGTTTTGATGGGATTCTGAACTTCTGATGTTGATTTTTCTTTGATTTTGGGTGTAGATCGGGTGGGTTTCGATGGAGTTTTGATCGGTGTGTCTGGAGATTGGTTTCTGATTTAATGCAATTAATTTCTTTGGATCGGGGTTTGTTGGTTTTTTGATTTAATGGGTTTGATTTAATGGCTTTTGGTGGTTGGTGATTGGTGGTTGGTATGTGGCATGGTGGTGGTGACTGGTTTTTGTGGCTGATGGTAGTGGCTGGTTAGGTTTGGATGGTGGCTAGTTGCTGATTGTTGGTTGCCAGTGGCTAGTGGATGAGGTATTTGGCTTCGGGTGGATGGTGGTTCAAAGAAAGAGACACCAATGAAGAGAAACAGAGAGATGGGGTAGAAGAGAAAGGGAGATTTTTTTTTTTCATGAGAGAGAGGGAAAGTTGTATTAAAATATATTATGGGGCCCATGGGCCCGATAGCCTCGGCCCATCATGTAGCAGGCCCAAGGCCCAGGCTGAGGAGCACAGGCTATTCATGGCTAAGGTGGGGGAAAGCCTCTTTTCCCAATCCATGCCGAGGACAACCTTATCCCCGGCCTGACAAGGGTGATTTTGGGGAGAGACTAACCCCAAAGTAAGCTGTCGCTCTCACATTTAATGCACTCAACTAACCCCTCTGGCCGCATTAATGGGGAGGTAACCCCTTGGCAGGATAACGTTGATCAGAGTGAACCACTTGAGTACCGATAAGGCCTCTGATGGGACGGACGGCCAGAAAAAAGGCAAATAGATGACCAACAGATGGAAGGAGGAGATAGGAAGATGAAAACTATAAAAGAAAAGCTAGTAAAGTAAGAAGAGGGGGGGGAGGGGGAAAAAGAGAGAACAATAAGGCCTCCTCGGCCACAGGCCGAGGAGCATCCTCCCATTTGTAAAGAAACTCTTAGCATTTTTTATAAGAAAAGTTCATGCATGGTGATCGACGGCCAGCACCTAAACCTTTCAACCCACTCTCTATAAATTTATTGTTTGGGCTTATTGGGCTGAAAATTCATCACTCAGGGTCAATCCAAATTGAGTCCCTACAATTGGCGCCGTCTGTGGGAAGGATTAGGGTGCTGGCCGGCGCATCAGGTAAGTGTTCTAAGTTCTAAGTATTCGTTTTACAGTAGGTTAAAAAAAAAAAAAAAAAGATATATAGAAGATTTGGCAGTAAAAAAAAAAACAACAAAGAAAGATCTTGATATTATTATTTCATGCATAGAAAAATTACATATTACAATCAGAGGCTCAGGTAGGCCTGTTTTACAAGCAAATTTACAAGCTAATAGCCACCAGCTATTTCTACAATCAGAGGCCCAGGTGGAGCCGCC
Source organism: Quercus suber (assembly GCF_002906115.3). Classification (NCBI taxonomy): domain Eukaryota; kingdom Viridiplantae; phylum Streptophyta; class Magnoliopsida; order Fagales; family Fagaceae; genus Quercus; species Quercus suber. The sequence continues at coordinate 56,766 of NW_027070149.1, forward strand.
CTAAGGAAAAGCTAGCCGGAGGGAAGTGTCAACTCGTGCTTTTATTTGGCACCAGGAGAATGGGAGAGCTTGACACACGGCGGAGGAGGTGAAGGGCAATCATGCTCCCAGGCCCCCAACAACTCCCTCCTCGGCTAGGCGGAGCTGGAACAAAGAGAGGAGCAGATGCAGGGGCTCCGGGATACCCTCCCCCGTGATGTTCCCTCGATTCTCTCCGGCCCTCACGAGTGTTGGCCGTTGGAGACGGCAACACTCGAGCACCACCCATGAGGTCAATTCGCACGTCTTCCTCGTCGGGAGTATGCTTCGGGGAAAGACGTTAGGTTCTCTAGCAACATCCCTCTGGGATACCTCGAAGGGCACCATCAGGGTTACGCCTAGACTCTGCCGCACCGAAAGCCCAGTGGGGGCTGCGGCCATACCGGTTTTTGTCAGTCCCGGTAACAATTCCGGCGGGGTT
>NW_027070149.1:67377-94544 GCF_002906115.3 Quercus suber
ATATTAAAATAGTTTTTTTTTTTTTTTTTTTTTTTTTGAGAAAGTAATCATATTAAAGTTAAAAGGACTAACAGGGAAAAAAATACAAAATAAAACTTCAAAATCTTAATTGAAAACATGTAAAAATTAATAGGTGTAATTTGCACTTTAGTCCACCCAACGTCACATTTCTTTTTATTGCTTATTTATATTGGTGTTAATATCGATTAATTTTTTTTAGAATTTATTGTGCTCTTAATTTTGTTTCATAATGATATCCTCCTTGGACTAATTAATATATTGGCTCCACTAATATATATATATATATAAAGAGAGAGAGAGAGAGAGAGAGAGATTTAACTTATGATGTCTGCTCATGATAATTATTATTTATTAAAGCGATGATCAAACAGTGACATCAGGGCTTTTTTTTAATAATCTATTGGCGCATATATAATAGTGATAATGACTATATTAATATGACAAGATTTTTTATTATTTTTTTATTATTTTTATAATCGATAATTTTGCTTTGGATTAAAAGAAGCTTTCGTTACAATATATTTTACCTAAAAAATAGTTACTTTCTTTGAATTTGTTCCTTCTTTTCTGTATTGCAGTTTAACGGAGATGATCCTCCAAAATTGTGATCATGATCACGTTCTAACCGAAGCTGGTGCTCGCAATAATGATTTTTTTGGTGATTCTTATAGCTAGGTAGGATAAGTATTTTTGTGTAAAGCTGTTAGCTGTCCACTTCTCGTGGGTATTTAATTCTTCCCAGGAAAATAATCTTTTGAAACATTTAGCTTGTAGAATATTTTCTGATTAGTTATATCCATTTTTTGGCCATTAGATGCTTTGCACAACAATTCTACACACAATTTCACATCCAATCTTACAATATATTGATATGATGGTGTCCATGTAGACATGAGTGAGCAAAAAGTTTCCAACACTCATGGTCTAACATGTCAACATATTATGAAATTAGTTGTGTTCCTTAAATTATTGTATTTTAAATTAGTTGAGAATTAATGACAGATACTTTTATGCCTTGTGTTTTTATTTTGCTTTTCATGGATTCTATATGAAATTTTTAGAGATTTTTAGCACTCTAGAATTTATGTGGAAATGTTTTATATTGTGAGCATTAATTCCATAATTGATATCATTTCATCTAGAGTATCGCTTGCCTCTTGCAACATAACCAAAACGTGAATTGTACAAGCCGTATATATGTAATAATACAAGTGTTGAGTTATATACTTAATAATTTAAGTAATGGTAGTAAAACTACCATGAGCATATGTTCTGAGATCCTTTATAGGGCTATGCATTCAACCACTAATCCTACATTAATATGATTACTTTCTCAAAAAAAAAAAAAAAAAAAAAAACTACTTTAATATGATTACAAATCAATCATTCCATTAGTTAGTATTTTTTTTTTCTTTCCTAAATGATGAGTTCAAAGTTCAAGACTAATGAATTCCTAAACATGAAGACTGAACATGGCAATAACATGATGAGCTAGACCTTATCCAAAAAAAAAAAAAAGAAAAAAGAAAAAAAACACACACATGATGAGCAAAGACTTTGCCTTATTGTTATAGTATTACCTCTTTGACCATCATGGTGAGTTCATCATCCGTGAAACTGTTTCTGTACTGATGGAAACCACTTTCCATGTGTGGATGCTCTGGAAAATATTGCACAGCTTTGGCCTGACCTTTTCCTTTTAGGTCTGTCACATTCGGATCTTGCATGTAGTCTGGCAAGTCAATATTTTTTCTCTCACAATTGGTATCTCCAGGTTCATTGACAAAATTTTTCACCGCGTGTTGCCCTAAAATAAAAGCAAGAAGAAAAATTATACATGCCATCTATAAGATAAACCGAAATTTAATGAAGGAATGATCTATTGTAGTCAAGGGCATCGTAATAATTTGTGTCATTCTCCATAAGTTTTTGTTGGCTTCATCAATTAGTCTTTTAAAACCAAAAATAAAAAAGGAGGAAAATAAGCCTTTTACAAATACTTTTTTTGGTGGAGAATGGAAAGGTTTCTAGGATTATTAGTTGGTATAAAAAGTAAAGAGATATCAAATGTTGTCTGTATCTATTGCAATTTATTACCAAGAAAGAAATATAAGTTTAAATGAAAAGTATTTTGTATGATTTCTGTGGAAAAAAAAATTCAATGAAACAAATTGAGCCTATGTAGAAAATGACGGCAGAGAACCATCTATAGTGAGCGTCTTGAATTTTGTAAAGATGAGATTCATATTAGTTCAAATGAGTTTTAGTCCATTTGACACTGGAATGAAGAGTGACATTGCATATAAGACTCACAAAATGCAACTATAGCTTTTAATAAAAGAAAATATGCTTAATAGTTTGGGCCAAAAATTATCCTTCAGAGTAAAAAAAAAGAAAAGAAAAAACTGACTCTTGGAAAGGAATGGTGCCAAGATGAAAAAGGTTATTGTTGTTGCAAAAGAATGATCATGAAAGATAAATGAATTGAAATTGCTTTTCAACTCAATGGCTAAATCCTCAGCCATATGTTATCCTTACATTTGGTAAGTATACCTCTTACAATTTTGAATATATGACAAGCATGGAAAATTAAAGATATATTACAGGTTACAATCAACTTTTGACACAAATAAATCAAAACCATTAAAAAGCTGGCATTTATTTCTTCATCTGTTTCGTTCAATTCAACTTTTGATACAATAAATGAAATGACACCAATAAGCTACACTCAACTAATATATATATATATATATATATAATAGGTGAACCTGTGACAAATTTAAATTAAGATTTTAAATTAGAATTTTAATTTTGCGTCATGTGTCCTAAATTATTTTTTCTTAAAGAGTTTTATTTCTTAATTTTAGAATCAAATGTGGAACCATATTATAAGTATTCATCTAAGTGAGTTATTAAGTATAAAAACCAAAGGCCAACGAGGGCTTGGCTGAGTGGGTAAGGTTCGGACGCTTCGTGTAACACACCTAGATTAAAGTCCCGCTATCCGCAGGCTTTCGTTGGTGGGTAAATTTAGTGGTGAGGTGTACTCACAAAATATGAGGTGACTCCTATACAGAAGGTACAGAACGGGTACTGACTACGGACTCCCTGACCGAGGCCACTGGCTCCCTGTCCGGGAGTGTAATATGACCATAAAGACCCCCATTTTTTCTTTCTCAAAAAAAAAAAAAAAAGTTTAAAAACCAAAAAGTCTAGAATAAATGAATTATTAAAAAAAAGTACTTTACAATAATTTAAAAAAAATATATATAGACAATTTACATTTTATACCTAATAATGTCGTTACAAAATTTTCTAAAGAGTTAACAAAATATAAAAATGACTATCAATAATATTTAAATTATATATATAGAAATTATATTATGTATCTTATTGTATATTTTTAAATGTATTCATGTATATGCATGAGGTTATAAGCTAATACTAACAATTAGCATGAGGTGAAGTCATGATTAAGTGCCTATGTAACTTATTAATAATAATTAAAAAAAAAAGAAAAAGTGAAATGATAAAATGTTTTTAAGTGAAAGAATATAAAGAGAAGTACCAAGTCCTAAATTTTGAGCAGGCCACGCAACTGAACCATGCTGGGAAATTGCATCTATTTGAGTTGAGGCATTATCACCAAGCATTTGAGTGGATGGAATGTAGCAAACATCAGGAATGGAAGGACTAAAAGGTGGTGTATTACTTGGACCTGAAGAAATTCCCAAGCATCCATCAACCACCTTGATTCCTGGAAAGACACTCGGAAACTTCAACAATTTGAAGTCCGGCACGGGAAGGTAGTTTTCGGTTGGCAATGGAGTTGAAGGGGGATTTCCATACACATGATTATGCATCCCTTGCTCCATTGGGTACTGTCGAGATTGCATGTAGTACTGGTACAGCTGCTTTGAGCTAGCTAATTCTTCAGAATTTGGAACAAGATTTACAGGATGAATGTTACTAGGCACTGCTCTTGTACTTTGATAGGCAGTGTAACAACCATGCATGTTCGTTGAATTTCTATTCAAATTGGGCTCTCCGTTTTTCTGTTGATTCATTGTAGCTTTTTGCTTCTTCAAGATATTTCTATACTTCTATATAGTACAAGAAGCATAATAAGAAACAAGCTGGAATTAGTTTTACTATCATGAGCTTGGCAATTAGTGATTCTCACTGGATAAAATACACAATTGCCACACTACAAGCCATTGATCTTTACACAAATTTTGACATAATACGACTTAAAATTAACGCACCTGAAGATGGCTAGCAACATTCTCCCGTGTGAGTCCAGGAACGTTCATGATTTTGAGTATAGTATTTGGAACTGCCTCTGTAAATATTAGGTTTTTATTAATAATAGGTTTCCCATACATTAGCAAAGTATAATATGTTGAATTTACTATGAAAGTTAGATATAATTTCTTTGGTGGTGTATTTTATGTTACTCAATAAAATTCGATCAAACGGCATTAATTAATATGGTACAAATAATAGTATCTTTGTTGTGTGTTTCTTCTGATCTAGGATTTACCTTCATTGCCTAGTTCCTGAATAGCATCAAGAAATTTTTCATGTAGTTCTTGGGTCCATGTCATTCTCGACTTCTTCCGGGAAGAGGAAGCAATGTCAGGGTGAGTGTCGGTCTCACCCTCTTCCTTTGTCGATTCATCCTCTTCCTTTGTTGATTGGTTTCTAGTTCTTTTCAGAGTTGATGTTTTTTGATCTATTATTTCTTTGGTAATGCTAGATTTCTCTGGGTTATCAAGATTTTTTCTGATAACGTGTTGCCAAATATTCATCATCTCCTGTAGTCGAACTGGTTTCAGCAAGTAGTCTCGAGCCCCATGCTTTATACTTCTCATTATGTTGGATACATCATCATTAGCAGACACCACTGCAACAATTTCAAATTCAATAAGTCATTGTATACTACATTTTTCAGGACTTTGTATACTGAATTTTTGTGATTGGTCCATAAAAAATTGGTATTATAGAGAATGTAGGTACGAGTAAAGTTATTCCAATCTCAATAAGTTATGTTGGCTCAACATATCTTGTGGACTATTTTCATGTGTTGATAAAATGCACTAAAAAACCTTCTAATTCTAAATGCATTTTATGCTCATTATATCTCTTGGTAATGTTGGTCTGTCTTGAAAACTATTAATTCTAATTTTAATTTTGATAAAGAGAAAAAGGAAAAGTAAAATTTTTTACATTCTTAAACTATCGCAAATTAACATAATAAAACATATTAATAACATGTTGAACACTCGAAAAGAGTATAATATTTTGAAAATAATTTTTATTTATTAAAATTTTGAACTTAATTAAAATTTTTTACTAGCAATAGGTGCCGGACAATAGTAAATTTAAAAAAAAAAAATCTAAGTGAGAGGATTTACTTATTTTTGGGCAATACTATTAAACAAATAGATGTAATATATTATATTTTAGGGGGTCTTATGTCGTTGCCTAAATGGCCTAATGTAGGGAAATGCTAACGAGTGCCCTTAGGGCACTCATTAATAATCTAGTTAAAGAAAATTTTTATGGGGAATGAAAAAAAAGTAATTAATATTTTGATAGTTTTTTTCGTTTCCCATAAAAGTGGTATCTAAACTTTCTTGAAATGAATTATTAATGACTGCCCTAAGGGCACTCGTTAGCATGACTCATAGTTAAACTATCCCTAAAATACCTGCACATAATTAATTCACCCCTACGATGTGTGTGTGCATGGATATTTGTGTAGCAAATCAAGGAATATGCAGAATGACTTTTAGTTTTAGAGCTTACTAACAACTGGTATATCCATTTCCAGGCTTATGATTTGCAGAAGCTTGAAGCCATCTATGTCCTCCCTTACGACATCGGTAATCACAATATCGAATTCCTCATTTTTGTTCCTTAAAATTTGAAGAGCTTCTTCTGCGTCGGTTGTTGCAGTGACTACATACCAAATGTAGAAGAGTTAACAAATTGTAAGCCAATGATTACGTAGGAGTTCTATTACTAAAAACAAAAACAAAAACAAAAAAAAAAAAAAAAAAAAGAAGGAAGAAGAAGAAGAAGAAGAAAGAACCTGAGGAAACAATATGAACATGAAGATTGTATAGTAGACATAGATTAAATGTGAAGTACATGCCTATTGTTCTTATTTTGTAATCAATAACTAACAGTTTATATAACTAACTCATATATGCTCAAGTCTCCGATCAATCTCTTTTTCAATATATAATGTTCTCTACACAATTACTACATCACTCTCACAATTTTTTTTTTCTAATTTTTTACCGCTAATATATGAATTAGTAAATGTTCTTCATGAATGCATTATAGAATTATTTAAGTTTTACGTATCAATCTAATAAATTAATCATGACAATATGAATTTACCCAAAAAAAAAAAAAAAAAAAAAAAGAAGAAGAAGTATTAAACTATATCAAAAAATCATGACAATATGAATTTACCCAAAAAAAAAAAAAAAAAAAAAAGAAGAAGAAGTATTAAACTATATCAAAAACAAATATCAATTGGCATGAACAATCACACATATTTTGTAATTAATAAAGATGGGTTAGCTTTAATTATGAACTTCAACTTTCTAGGCTTAACTTTTTTATACCATAATATACAATGTCAATTCTTTCTTCATGGGTGTAAATTTTTCAAAACATATTTTTTTACTGAGAAAAATTAGATATTGACAGACAAAGAACTATTTTAAAGGTTTGAGTATAAGAATAAAAGTAAGATTTTTTACTAATCATCTCTCTCAAAATTTTATATTATTATTATTATTTTCCTAACAAACACACCCTATGAAGATGATGATGAAGATTAAATATTAGTTCATATACACCAATGAAGAAGTTGTTCTCACTACAAGAAAAAACATGTTTATTGCAATAAAAAAAATCGTTGCAATGACGTTAGAGTCATTGCAATAGTTGATGTAGAGTATTGTAATAAAATTTGAGGTAATAGGTTTGTGTAACAAAAAAATTTGTTGCAATAAACTTCAAGTATTTTAATTACTACTTTGAATATTTTGTAGTAATAAGCTATTATTTCACGAATCTTATTACAATAGATTGCAAATAATTGAATAAAATAATTTGGATCAAACTATTGTAAAGATATCTTCGTTGTTGTCATTGCAATAGACCGATAGGTTATAAATAGTTGATGTTAGGTTATTGTAATGATATCTCCATTGCAGTCTTGTATTTGTCATTGCAATAGATTGTAAAAAAAAAAAATATTAAATTATTGCAATAATAAATTTGTTGTAATAAGCTATTAGTTTGATATTTTAATTGCAATAGATAGCAAAAATAATTAATATCAATTTATTGTAACAATTTCTTTATTTTAAGTTATTGCAACAATTTTTACTAATATATTAAAACTTCTATTGCAACTGAAAATTATAAGTTGTTGCAACTTATTATTGTTAATACAATAATTTAACACTTTTAATTTACTATTGCAAATCAAACTTGATGTAATAGACTTATTTTGATGTAGTGTCTTAGGCAAAACAATAAACATGATGCAAATATATATATATAAACTAAATGGAAAAGGAAAAAAGAAAAACCTTTGTATCGACATTGTTGAAGTACAGTAACAAGATATTTGAGACAGACAAAGTTAGCATCGATTGCAAGGACTCGCATGCCCACCGGAAATTGATCTCCATGACTGTTTTCCTTGAGCAGCATCTCAGTGCTATGTATAGTAAACCCTAGATTGCATTAATCTTAGACAGTCACAATAATATTCTTTTTTCAAAGTATTAATTAGAGAATCATGTATTGAAAGGGAGAAAGATTTTCCGATTAATATTTTCACGAAACTTTTAACAATATATAAGTGCTTCCTTAAAATCTGTACACAGGTAGAATAATCCTACTAAGTTTGAGACATATATATTATTGTCTTAACCACCAAGTAGGTTTTCTAAAAATAACCCTAGTATGAGTTAGAAACACTAAAAGTGTCAAATATTTTTTATTTAAAAGAAAAAGGAAGTATTAGTTAATTAACTTGAATGTTATGCCAAAATTTTCTTCTAAATCAGTTTGAAAGAATCTTATTCATCAACCCAGTCATAAAACCATCAACATATGTTATTTAAACAAGTCATGTAACTCACCATGCTACTAAAAATACACGTATATGGCTTTATCATTCTCCTTAAACATTGTTTGATTTTTTATTTTAATTTTTTTATATAGGTAATAACATCTCTATTGTTTTCTTTTTAATGTCAAAATTTGACATTCATTTTAATTTTAAATTTATGCGTTTATTTAGTGATATCCATGGTAATATTTAAATTGGAATGAATAAAAACTTTTGACATTAGCAAAAATAAAAGTGCCTTTTAACCCACTCAAAGGCTGGATCCATTCTACTATTTAACACAAAAATATTATTGAACTCATATGTTTATGAGAGCTTGTGTTCCTTTTTTTTGTTGGAAATATGTATCATCATAATTTGCCTATATCAGTGATTGACAAATGCAAACAAACACATTAAACTTACACTAGGACGAATGAAAAAAATTTGAAACTAACAAAATATATATATATATATATATATAAATTTGAAGACATACATAGTATAAAATCAATATTTTTCAATACATTATAATATAATCATTTATAAAAATAGAACTCAACATTTTTTTAAATCTTCGAAATCATCTTTGATTGAAATCGTACTAGTTTTAAAGTTGCAAATAATCTCAATTTTAATTTTTAAAAAGACACTACCAAACAAGCAAGCACAATGCAGATGTACAACACTTGGAGGTTAGTCATAAGTGAAAAAGAATGGGCATTAGAGCATCTTCGACAGTCTCCAAATTTTTATATTATTTGGAGAATGAGCAGTTATATTTATCTTTTACTTGCTTATTTTTTCAAATAACATGCTATTATTTTTTATCTCATTTTAATATTATATCTTTAATATTTCTTTATTCATACTTTATTCATTCCCAACTACTATATATTTAATGCTTTAAAATATTTCGAGTAATTTTTTTTTAATAATCATAGTTTTCATTTATGAAATTTATGTAATTTGGAATGAATTTATTCATTAAATTTTTTATAAAAAAATAATTAATTGTTGCCTAGTTCTTATTTTCTAGATTATTATTATTTACTAACTTTCTATTTTTTTAAAAAAAATAAAGACCACACTCCACACAGTTTCTCTTAAAAAAAACAAAAAAAACCAAGGATTGACTCAACTGTTTAGTGTTCACTATCAAACTCAACTTTATCTACTCACTTTTATTCGCATCTCCCCACACACACACACACGAAGAGAGAGAGAGAGAGACACAGAATTCGCAGACTCGGAGAGAGAGAGAACGCGCGGAGACGGAACTCGCTGAGTGAAAGAGGGAGAGATGGCCGCCGCTGCAAAGGCCGGTGGATATCATCCACTCACCGCCGCTCGTCCTCCTCCCCACCTTCAAGTGCATGATGCGTACCAGGTTGGGTCAGATCTGCTTCTGTCTATTTTTTTTCTTCTTCTTCTCTTGTTCTGATTCAAGTTTGGTGTTACAATTTGATTACTTTTATGAGAACTAGATTGTGTTTTGTGTTTTGATTATTTGTCTTTGTTTAGAGATTAAAAAAAATAAAAATAAAAACGAAACAAAGAAATCAAAGAAGAAAGAGATAGAAGGAATTAATATAATATTAAGTTGCTGGAATCTTTTATTAGAAGAAATTCAATTGTTTTCTGTTTTGTGTTTTTTATTAAATTTGAGGCTTAGTATTTTGTGTTTAGATGCTCTCTCTCCTATTTTCGGTGACTACACTAGAGAGTTCTTTGCCCCCCCTTTTTATTTTTTTTTGAATCTTTGATATTTATGTTTAGTTTTAAATAGAAATTACAACCCAGATTATCAAATCAACTAACAAAGCGTTAACAATATTTTGCACTGCACTAGACATCAAATATGTGTGTGTGTGTGTGTGTGTGTGAGAGAGAGAGAGAGAGAGAGAGAGAAATATACCAAATCTGGGTGGCTGGGGCGGTGCTGTGCTGCCGCTGCTCCTCCTACCTGCTTATGTGAAATATACCAAAGTCTCTCTTCTCTTCTCTTCTCTTTAGCCGCTTAGGTTTTCTCTCTCTATTTTCCCCCCCTTTTTTTGGGTCTTACGCTTGTTGTCGGGGGTTCTTTTCTCTTCGCTTTAGTCTTTAGTTAGGTTTTTTTTTTTGGTGTCTTTGTGTGGCCGTGTGGGTGTTCTCCTTTCCTAGCTAGAATCTGATTTAGATTTTTCCTTTTTTGTTTTGTTTAGTCTTGAATGGGTTTGTTTTGGGTTGCTAGTTGGGCTTAAGTTTGCTATTGGTAAATTTTTTTTTGGGCTAATTTATTAGGGCTTGTTAATTTTATTTTAAAGATCAATGATATTATTAACGAGGGTTAAGTGTAATTTTATTGAACCCAATTGCTAAAACTCTTTTTTTTTTTTTTTTTTTTGGGGGTGTGGGGGGTGGGGGGAGGGGGGGGGGGGGCACTGCCCATGTCCAAAAATAGCTCGGTCCCTGATTCATGGTATTACGTAAATTCAAACTTACTTTTGTTATAGTTTCTATGTTTAGATGCATGAATTTGTTTCTCAAAAAAAAAAAAACAAAGATGCATGAATTTGTATGTCATTTAAATATAAACTCTAAGGTATGATTGATTAGAATCCAATTGGATTATTGATTGAACATCCACAATACAAAAAAATTGGTCTTGGTTTAATTCACCCTTTTTGAGGGTTTAACGGTTTAACCCTTTAAAAAAAAAAACCAATTTCCATGTAGTGCCACTTAATATGTTATATATGACTAAAATAAAAGATGTTTGTAGTTGGAACCCTGTCTCCTCCCTTCCCCACCATCAACCTATCTAAAAAAAATTTTCATCAAAAAAAAAAAAAAAAAAAAACTATCTAAAAATTTAAGATAATTTTTAAGCTAAATTACAAATTGCACCCTCTAATTTGTCTAAATTCTAAAGTTCAATTCAGTCCTGCTTTAGGATTATTCAATTCATTCCTCCATTATTGCAGGTATAATTTAAAAATGTTCTATTTTTATTAAAAATAGTAAAGTCTCTCACCAAGCATGTGTAAAGAGACTAGTTGTTTATTATTATCAAATTAATAATTTTTTTTTTTATTTCTTTCTAACAATAATAATTTTTATTTGAACATGTTATGCACATCATTTCCCACATGTATCTTATGTCTATATGTTCAAACTCTACAACGGGGTTTAGGTTCAATCACACTAGGACTGTAAATATAGGAATGTCAATTGGTCAATATTTACATGATTTGAATCATTTGATAGTTGATATTAATATAGGGGCAATCTCAAGTCAAGTTGTGTATAAAAATTCAAACTCTTAGCATTCTTTTTCAAAAATTCCAAATTTCTCTCAAATCTTACCGATGCTTAGGTCTCCTCCAAACTTCAATTCCATTTCTATGAGCCATCAAAATTCAGAATGAGTCAATCTTATTGTTGATCTCATATGATACCCTCCTCAAATTAATTATCCTAGTCAATCCACATTGCCTCCTCAACCTTATTGGTTGTCTACCTTCTTAATGGCCAAGGTTTTTTGCTACCAAATACATGATACTTCGCTTTTCACATGCTGTCATTGTGATATTTGAACAGTTGAACATATGTTCTTGTGTATGTGGATGATATTATTGTCAATAGCAATCAGTGGCGGAGTTAGGATTTCAATTCAGGGGGGCAAGATTAGAAGTCAATATTAAAAATAATAAAAACAAAAACAATGACAACTATAAGTGTCATACAAAAACTAATTATAAGTAAACTATAGTTAGACATTTAAGTTAATACTATAAAATAAATTGTAGAAATTAATTAATTTGAAAAATATTAAAAATATAGTAATTTATTTGCAAAGTTGTATACACATCTCATTATCTTTTCTTGATTGTTTTTGAAACTATAAGTAAAATTCGACTTTCTATTTATTTTTCAAAATAATTAAAAATTTTGTTCATAACATAAACCCACAATTTTAAACTGAAATGTCAAGAAATTGAGGACAAAAAAAAAAAAAAGAGAGTGTAAAATATAGGACTATCAATTGAAATGTCATAAGAAAGACACTTTTTTTTTTTTTTTAATTTTTTTTTATTATTAATAAAAGCTAACAGCTGACAAGTCAAAGCTTGTGTGTTATTGTGCCTAAGGAAAATTCTTCCATTTATTTTTTCTTGTGTCAGGAAACTTTTTCCCTCTTTTTTTTTTTTTTTCTCCCTTACACGGTGTCATTGACTTATTGGGCATTAGGTAAGCTTGTCATTTTCCCTTTATTTCAGCAGGACCAGGAAGCTTTTTTCCTGATTTGTGTTTAGTTTTTGCATCAAGGAGGGTAAAGCATTTAAAAAAATTACTTATTGTAATACATATGGAATATTTTTGGAGGAGTCAGGGGGGGCACTTGCCCCCTCTCGCCCCCCCTTGGCTCCGCCTCTGAACACAAGTCATAGCTTTAATGTTACTCCATGTTCTCAATTTGTGTGATATTTTACTTTTTGGTTGATACCCCTTCTATTTATGTGATACCCAATGTATTGAAGCATTTTGGCTAGTAAGCACTTTTGAAATTATATTTTAGCATCACAAGTGGAGAATTGACGATTAAGTTTAATGTTAAAATAGTTTGGCATTGAAGGAATATTATATCAGGTGGGATTATATTTTATTTTCAAGTTAAAGTTAGTAAGATTTTGTTTTTGGAATCCATGTGGTGGTATATGCCTATATGCACGTACGTATAGTATTTTCAAGTAGACTCAGTTGGTATCAATTTCACTGCAACATTGCAAATGTGAGGAAGTTTGTTAAATTGGAAGCAGTTCTAGTAATACCTACGGGGGCGTTTGGTTCGCCGTGATGTTATATTATATCATAATATTAAATTATTGTAATCTTACATTAATGTAATCTCAATACAAGAATATAACATTACATTGTTTAGAAAGGTGATGAGATTAAGGTGATGTGATATATTTTGTAATTTTAGATTATGGTAATGTTAGAATTAAATAAAATAAACCCAAAACCTTAATGTCATATCATCGTAATTTGCATCACATCAAGGGCACATCATGGCAAACCAAATGCCCCTATAATGTTTTATTAACCTCATGATAAAAGTGCTATGTTGTTATCACTCCATGTTTCATAATAATATGTAATGACGTGATACTGTCTCATTTTGGCCAGTAATGTGGCTGAAGATGGACATGTTCTTTTGGATGTGTTGATAGTTCTTGTTGGAAGGTTGAAACTTCACTTCATATAGGTATTCTGGATAGTGTCAACTTGGTAATAGTTGGTTAATATTGCTATAGTGTTTTGGAGTTGCTAGACATATCTTATGATTGGTTCTGATATGATATATATATATATATATATTTTTTTTTTTTTCTGATTCACCAATTAATACAGAGTCTTCATGAGTTACATTGCTTATCCCTACACATGAACTTCCACAAAATTTTCCAAAACTTAATAGGAAGTCTCTTGATGATGCATCATTCTATTGTCAAAATTGTAGGGGCACTATGGTGTGATAATGTGGGGTTATTTGAACTTGATGGTGCTTGCATATTAAATAATGCTAGGATTTTAAATTTTGTGCAACAATTCAAGGAAAGTGCTAGCAAGATTTGCCTTTATACCCTAAATAGACTAGTCAAGGTACAATTGGGAGACTTCATAAATATTTATAAACCCAAACTCCACCTAATAAACATCTAATGTAAGACTCAGCACGTGCCCATGTATGCAACACACTTAAATAATCCAATCCAATTAAATTCACACAATTTAGGGTATCACATTATGAATATTTGATTTATTATGTCGTTGTATAGATCAAGAATGCATTAACTTAACGTGCAATTACATGTATAAATACAATAGCTTTCACTATGAGATTACTCCAAAATTGCTTTTTTATTCCAAATCACATAGGGATAACATTAGCTCTTTCATTGTACACATCCTATGACACAGTAAAAATATTCAATGTTTATTTGGGACAACAAACAAATGTAATATATAATTTAAAAAAGAAAATTAAAGCCAAAAAGGAATTATGGAAATCAAATGGAAGAGAGGGAGAAACAATGAGTGCATCCCATCTAGTACTTGTTATTGACGTAACATTCTGGAGGAAACCCTTGAGGAAAGCGCTTAGAATCTGTACAGTAATTGTAGATCACGTAATTGTCCTGAACCCATTTCAGCTTCCCCTGGTCACTGTAATCAAGCGTCTGCCAGAGCCAACCATTGTTGTTGAGGTTAGAATTTGGAGTATTGCAAGAAGTCATGGTATCATAATATGAAACACAAGCATTGTTGTCATTGAAATTCGTATAGGATGCAGTGAAGGGTGCTTGGGTCCAATCTATCTTCACAAGTCCCCCTCTTGTTGCCCAGTTATCAGCATCCCAAATACTAGAGTATAGTTTCATTGGCTGGTAACTTGGGAAAGGAATACTACTTGACTCAAGGTTCTTGAACTCTCTAATGGGGATGCCATCCACATAGAAGCTAAAATATAGAGAAAAAAAATGCATATAGGGTTAATATGCGTGGAATCAAGAAACTCACAAGTATAATGATAAATTACTAATTCTTTCAAAACTTTTACGCTAACTTATGAAATTATGACATACTTTTTATAAATTATGTGCAAATTATCTCAAAATTTTAAATTATTAGAAAATAATAAATTTAATTATTTAATCATAAGTCCAACTTATAATGCAATTGCGCAAGATATGCATGTGTTCTTACAAAATTGCTTGGGTATTCCACAGGATGGTGTAGGTGTGGAAATCAGCAGTGGGATCAAACCAAAGGTAGAATTGCTGTTCTCTATTGCCCTGGCCATGGCAGAAGACATTTGTGTGAAGGATGTAAGGATCACCACTTAGGTTTCCCAGGAATTCAAAGTCTATCTCATCATGGTATTGCCCTTGTGAGGACAGCTGGAGCACGTAGAAATCTTGTAAGTCAAGGGAAAATATACGAAGAAACTTCAGGGGAAAACACAAACTGCAATATTTATACATGATATATAGACATACATACATTCAAATTTGGACTTTGTTGAAGGACTAAAAAAAGTATGAATTGACCTAAAAGTTATTGGCAAGGAGGTGTTTATTACACACACACACACACACAAATGTACACACACCTATGAAGCCATGATTTCCAATGAAGTCATGATTTCAGATTAATTCTTGTGTGTGTGTACATTTTTGTGTTAACATGTGTGTAAGAGTTATTTCTCTATGGCAATATGCATGATACTTACATAGTACGCAGTGACGGTTCCAGCAGAATTGCCAGCAACAAGCTTGATATTCATGTCAATCTTTGCATAAACATACTGATTCTTGGACACGAAGCCTGACCCACATTCCTTGTTAAGGGAGAGCGTCAGGAGGTCTCCGTTGTTGAGTATCTGAGAATTACTCTGTCCCCAATTATAGTCAAATGAATCGAGGAATGGACCAGCAAATGCAGCCATGAAAAAGCTAAGCAGCAGAGATTTTTGCAGCCCCACCGAAGCAATTGAAGGACTAAAAGCCATATTTGATGTTTTCTGGTTGGAAATTTAATTGGTAGAGACAATGATATTAGAGTAGTCTACCTTGATTTTTGATTTGATTTTGGCACAATAGGTAGCATTTTATATACTTCAAAGACTTGGAAGGTTCATAGTCTTTGATTTGAAAATAGTGAGTTGTAAAATTGATAGTTGTAATCAACTACAATGGGTTAGTGGGGCTCCATGATCCACCTAGCTGGGGTCCTCACATATACAAAGGCTTCCCGTTGCTTATTATTAATTATCATACGAGGTTAGTGTCTGGGAGCGTAGGTCACGAAAAATAGAAACATATCCTTTGACTTTACCCATCTCAAAAATAAAAATGCAAAATACAAAATAATTTTGTTACTATTTTTCCCAGTTTTGATAATGATATGTAATACTTTTGTTTGTGGCGGTGGCGACTTGGTTAGGTCCTGTGGCGTGTATTCTTAGATGAGGAAACGTGCGGTTCAGGTTTATGCGGGTTATCATTGGGTCGGGGTTGGGTTGACCGTATTTGTACGTGAATGGTTTTTTTTTTTTGGCGAAAATTCTATTTTGGTTCCTACATTTTGAGCTACAATCAATTTGGTCATTAAATTTTAAGAACAATCAATTTGGTCATTGTTATTTTCAAGTTACAATCAATTTGATTTTTGCTATTAAATCACTAATGAAAAATGCTTACATGACAAACGGTTTGTACAGTTAGCATGCCTAATATTAAAAAATTAAATGAGATGCTAATGTTTCTTAATTTTGGTTCTTACATTCAAATCCGACCATGGCATGGTTCACCAACCAATAGCCTTTGTATGGCGTGAAGCTCCAAAACCCTTTGATCGGAGATGTTGAAGAAGTTGTGGTCGATTTGAGGTGAATCTGGGTTTAGTGGTTCTGTGAATCTGGGTTTAGTGGTTCTGGATTTCGGGTTTTGTTACTTTTGTATGAACATGAGGTTTGGCTTCTTCAAACATGAATAAGAGAGAACAAAAGGTTAATGAGAGAGGGAAGATAAGTTTAGAGATGAGATGAAGGAAAAACAACATAAAAGAAAAATATACGAAGGAAAAACAAGATAAGCTTAGATGGGATGTGGCATTTACATGGCTTTTGTTTGCTAACTACTGAACTACGTGCTGAGTTGGCTATTGAAATTAAAACACGTCAGTATTTCATTTAATTTTTTAATGGCTTGTCACGTAGGCATTTTTTGTTAGTGATTTAATAATAAGGATCAAATTGATTGTAAGTTGAAAATAATAGAAATCAAATTGGTTGTTCTTAAAATGTAAGGACTGAATTGATTGTGACCTCAAAATGTAAGGACTAAAATAGTGTTTTTTTTTTTTTAAATAAGAAAAAAAATGCATTTTCCATTTAGAGAATCATGCAACAAATTATTTGATGTAAAATGCATTACATTGAATTCTCTACTCTAGAATGAGCTCAACTAAACAAATTAATATCGGTTCAATAATTTTAAAATTATACAAATTTCAACATTACTAACAAAAAAAAAAAAAAAAAGAAAGCACAAAGGATAAGTAAAACAAATAGCATCAAGATTGATAAAAAAAAAAAAAAAAAAAAAAGATAGCATCAAGAAATTTTTCCACTTCTCCTTAATTTAACTTTAAGAGATTTGGCAGCATTTTCTTAATAATACCTTCAGTATTCTTTCTGCATTATCTTAGTTTTGCATTTTTCATAATAATACTTACAGTCTTTTTTCTAAAAAAAAAAAATGAAAAAAAGAATTCACATTATACTGACATAAAAAAAAAAAATTCACGTCATATCTATACCCATATATATAAGAAATAAAACTTCTTGTTCTCTACTTTTCTATACTTCCAAAGTAATCAAATTTAACAAAGACAAAATATCCCTTAAAAATGTGAGTGAAGTTCGTGATGCGTCTTTTTGTTAACATCATTCATTTTTTTCATTTAAAAAAAAGAAGAAATTATAACTTAAAAAGTATCATATTTAGGATATAAAAATAAATTGAATAATTTAAAATTGTCCAAGTTCTACCTTCATTAAAACCTTTTTTTTTTTTTTTAATAATAGAATCCCACCCTCATTAAAGCTAATTAAGAATAACCACGTATATATAGAAAAATGATTATTCATTCATGGTATTTCATAGATGATTGAGTAACAAGTTGTATATGTTCATGGTATTACGTAAATTCAAACTTAATTAGTCTTCTTATAGTTTCTGTGTTTAGATTCATGAATTTTTTCTTCCAAAAAAAAAAAAAAAAAAAAGATACATGATTGTGTGTCATTTAAAAATAAACTCTAAAGTATAATTGAAATTAAGTACACATGGCATAAAATTAGGGCTCAATTAGAATCCAATTGGATTATTGATTGGGCTTTCACACTACAAAAAAAACTAGTATGCAACTTGTGCAATGCATGAGATTTTTAAATGTTATTAATATTGTAGGGTCGTTTTTTGTAGCCCAAAAGATATGGGTTCCCCCAGGCCCCAACGAACCCAGGACAATGAATTTGTAGAGAGTGGATCGAAGGTTTAGGCGCTTGCCAGCCTCCATGAAGCATAAACTACTTTCTTTTTATTGAAAGATACTAAGACCAACTTACAACTGGGGGATGCTTTTTTTCTTTCCTCCCCCCCTTACACTTTGCTCCCCTTTCTTATATATCACTCTCTTCCTCCTCCTGTTGATCATCTATTGGCCTCCCTTCTGACTGTCTGTCCCATCAGAGGTCATATTCGTGGTTAGGTGGCTCACCCTGATCGATGTTGCTCTGTCAAGGGGTTACATCCCCATTAATGCGGCTAGAAGGGTTAGATGAGCGTATTCAATACCGAGGTGACAGTTCGCCCAGGGATTGCCCCTTCTCCGTACTTCTGTTGCCAACGCGTGGCACTGGGCCATCTTCTCCTCGGATATTCCAGGAGTCCTTTGGTAGGGTGGTCCTCGTGTTTTTCCGAGGTCTCGATCGCCCGAGGACAGGGTCATCCTCGGACCCATCATGCATCCTAAGCGTGGGCCATTTGGGCCTGGCTTGGAGTGGGCCAAGGCTACCCGATTTTCTGGCCCCACAAATATTATTTTTCTAAAAAGAAAAAAGAAAAAAGAGAGATGAAGTGCATCGAATTGAATTAGTTTAGTTTGCGTCTTTTTTTTTTGGTAAAAAGATTTTAGTGGAGTTTTTGGTTTTGAGGGACTATTTCTTATTCTATTAACAATAGTAACATGTTATGATTTAAAACGGAGTAGAAAAATTTAGTATTTTAGAAACCTTTAGCACTTGAAAGTTGAAAGAGATAAGAGAGAGAATTTGAACGTTTTTGCTAATTGTGGAGCAAAGTTATGGATGATCTTTTGAATTTTGAACCCAATAACTCACTGGAAAAAAAAAAAAAAAAAAATATATATATATATATATTTATATGAGTTTAATTTGACACTTGAAAAAAACCAATTTTCCTGTAGTGCCACCTTAATATATCATATATATGACTAAAATAAAATATGTTTGTAATTGGAACCCTCTCTTTCCCTTCTCCACTATCAACCAATCTAAAAAATTTAAGATAAGTTTGAGGATAAATTACAAATTTCACCATCTAACTTAACTTTCCCTAAAATTCAATCTAGTCTTCTAAATTGTAGGATTATTCAATTTATTCCTCCCATTCTTGCCGGTATAATTTAAAAGTGTTCAATTTTTATTAAAAATAGTAAAGTCTCTCACAAAGCACGAGTAAAGATGTGTAAAGAGACTAGTTGTTTATTATTATCTAATTAATAAACATATTTTTAATTTCTTTCTAACAATAATATTTTATATTTGAACATTTTATTAACATCATTTCCCACCCGTATCTTATATCTATATATCCAAACTCAACAACGGGGTTTAGGCTCAATCACACTTCGAGGACTGTAAATATAGGAATGTCAACTGTTCAATATTTTACAATCATCTGATAGTTGATACTACTATATATAGGGGCAATATTCTCGAGTCAAGTTGTGTACAAAAATTCAAACTCTTGGCATTCCTTTTCAAAAATTCCTAATTTCTCTCATATCTTACCGCCTTACAGGTGCTTATGTCTCATCCAAATTAAATTTCACTCCCATTTCTATGAGCCATCAAAATTTGAAACGAATCCATCTAATTGTTGATCTCATACGACATACCCTCCTCAAATTAATCATCCTACTCAATCCACATTACCTCCTCAACGTACACACCACATTGTGCTATAGGCCATGCGTCCCGGTCAACCCTAAGCCCTTCTTACTTTTTCTTCTCCTTAATGGGTGCCATGAACCCATGAGTTTTTCAGCATCCTTAAAATATTCACAGTAGTGTCAAGAAATGAGTGATGAGATCAATGCATTACTTAAAAATGGCACTTTGGTTCTCCTACCACATTCTCTTACTGAAAGTGTACGTAGTTGGATCTAAATGGTTTTTTTTTTTTTTTTGGGGATCAAACAGAAGGTTGATGGCACCATTGACAAATCGAAGGCAGTCTCATAGCTAAAGGATTTCATCAACAAGATGAAATATGACTCAGCCCCCGAGATTCATATGTTGATTCTCTTGGCCTCATTTTGTGTTTGTCTACAAGCTATATCATTTTCTCTAAAGGTTCAAAAAAGCTCCATGTGCATGGTGCACTTGGTTGTCTACCTTCTTAATGGCCAAAGGTTTTTTTTGCTACAAAATATGATGCTTCGTTTTTGAAACACTGATACTTGAACAGTTGAACATATGTTCTTGTGCGTGTGTGGCCGATATTTTTGTAAATAGCAATTAGTCGTAGTACTAAAGGATCTCGGTTTTATTCATTATTTTCTTGGCATTGAGACTACTTTCAATTAAATTCCATATCAGATAAACTTCATCTCACTCAAAGGTGATATATTTCTGACTTGCTCAGTTGCTCGAAAAATCTGGTATTCCTTACGCAGCTTCCACAAAATTTTCCAAAACTTAATATGAAGTCTCTTGATGATGTATCCTTCTATCGTCAAAATTGTAGGGGCACTGTGGTGTGATAATGTGGGGTTATTTGAACTGATGGGGCTTTCATATTAAATAATGCTAGGATTTTAAATTTTGTGCAATAATTCAAGGAAAGTGTTAGGAAGATTTGCTCTTATACCTTAAAAAGACTAGTCAAGATACAATTAAGACTTTGCATAAATATTAATAAACTCAAGCTCAACCTAGTGAACATTTAATATACGACTTAGCATGCCCAAATATGCAACATGTACACACTTAAATAATCCAACCTAGTTGAATGCACACAATCGGTATCACATTATTATTATTATTATTTTTTTTTTTCTGAATATTTGATTTATTATATTGTTGTATAGATCAAGAATGCGTTAACTTATCATGCAATTACCTGTATAAATACAATAGCTTTCACCATGAGATTACACAAATTTTTTTATTTATTCCAAATCACATAGGGATAACATTAGCTCATTCGTTGTACACGTCCTATGACACACAGTAAAAATATTCAATGTTTATTTGGGACGACAAACAAATTTAATATATAATTTAAAAAAGAAAAGTTAAAGCCAAAAGGGAATTATGGAAATCAAATGGAAGGAAGAGAGGGAGAAACAATGAGTGCATCCCATCTAGTACTTGTTGTTGACGTAACATTCTGGAGGAAACCCTTGAGGAAAGCGCTTAGAATCTGTACAGTAATTGTAGATCACGTAATTGTCCTGAACCCATTTCAGCTTCCCCTGGTCACTGTAATCAAGCGTCTGCCAGAGCCAACCATTGTTGTTGAGGTTAGAATTTGGAGTATTGCAAGAAGTCATGGTATCATAATATGAAACACAAGCATTATTGTCATTGAAATTCGTATAGGATGCAGTGAAGGGTGCTTGGGTCCAATCTATCTTCACAAGTCCACCTCTTGTTGCCCAGTTATCAGCATTCCAAATACTAGAGTATAGTTTCATTGGCTGGTAACTTGGGAAAGGAATACCACTTGACTCAAGGTTCTTGAACTCTCTAATGGGGATGCCATCTACATAGAAGCTAAAATATAGAAAAAAAAATGTTTATAGAGTTAATATGCGTGGAACCAAGAAACTCACAAGTATAATGATAAATTACTAATTCTTTCAAAACTTTTAAGCTAACTTATGAAATTATGACATACTTTTATAACTTACATAAAAATTATCTCAAAATTTTAAATTATTAGAAAATAATAAATTTAATTATTTAATCACAAGTCTAATATATAATGCAGTAATTGTGCAAGATATGCATGTGTTCTTACAAAATTGCTTGGGTATTCCACAGGATGGTGTAGGTGTGGAAATCAGCAGTGGGATCGAACCAAAGGTAGAATTGCTGTTCTCTATTGCCCTGGCCATGGCAGTAGACATTTGTGTGAAGGATGTAAGGATCACCACTTAGGTTTCCCAGGAATTCAAAGTCTATCTCATCATGGTATTGCCCTTGTGAGGACAGCTGGAGCACATAGAAATCTTGTAAGTCAAGGGAAAATACACGAAGAAAGTTCAGGGAAAAACACAAAATGCAATATATATACATGATATATAGACATATATACATTCAAATTTGGACTTTGTTGAAGGACTAAAAAAAGTATCGACTTAAAGGTTACTGGCAAGGAGGTGTTTATTACACACAAACATGCACACACAAATGTACACACGCGATATAAACTATGAAGCCATGATTTCCAATGAAGTCATGATTTCAGATTAAACCTTGTGTGTGTACGTTTTTGTTTGTTAACATATGGGTAAGAGTCATTTCTCTATGGCAATATGCATGATACTTACATAGTAGGCAGTGACGGTTCCAGCAGAATTGCCAGAAACAAGCTTGATATTCATGTCAATCTTTGCATAAACATACTGTTTCTTGGACACGAAGCCTGACCCAGATTCCTTGTTAAGGGAGAGCGTAAGGAGGTCTCCGTTGTTGAGTATCTGAGAATTACTGTGTCCCCAGTTATAGTCAAAGGAATCGAGGAATGGACCAGCAAATGCAGCCATGAAAAAGCTAAGCAGAAGAGATATTTGCAGCCCCACCGAAGCATTTGAAGGACTAAAAGCCATTATTGATGTTTTCTGGTTGGAAACGTAATTGGTAGAGACAATGATATTGGAGTCTACCTTGATAATTGATTTGATTCTGATACAATAGGTAGCATTTTATATACTACACAGACTTGGAAGGTTCATAGTCATTGATTAGAAAATAGTGAGTTGTAAAATTGATAGTTGTAATCAACTACAACGGGTTAGTGGGGCTCCATGATCCAGCTAGATAGGGTCCTCACATATATAAAGCCTTCCCTTTGCATATTATTAATTATCATACTAGGTTTGTCTCTGGGAACGCTAGCGCAGGTCACGGAAAATAGCAATATTTCGAAAAATACAAATAATTTTGGTACATATTTTTTCCTAGGTTTGATAATGATATATGGTACTTTTGTTTGTGGCGGTGGCTACTTGGTTAGGCCCTATGGCGTGTATTCCTCTCTCATTTCCAACTGGGTTGTCAACACGTTTATGATTTCTGGAAGAATCTCAGAAAAATGGACTGGTTCAATTTATTTTTTGGACCTCTGTTGTTGTGAGAAAAGAAGAAAAATATTATTGGTTTACTTATATGCTATATATGGCAGACTAATTGATTGACTTTGTTGTAAAACGTTTATAAAATTCTTAAGGTCTTATTTGAAGGTTCTCTTATAAACTAAACAATCAGATTAACTGGCGGTTTAGCTTTTAGCTTTCAATTTTTTTTAATGTGTAGATTGACTTTAGTTTAGTTACCCGTTTTTACTTTTATCCACTTTTAACAAATTAACAAAAAGTTAATCTAAAGGGAAATTAAGGATTGAGATTTAGTACTGTATAATAAGTCTTGTATTTAAATTAATTTTGATAAAAATTAATAATTTTCTTAAGCCTTTTGTAAATATTGGAAAATGAACCTTGAGAGTTGAGATTAACTTTTAAATTATTAGAATGAATTTGATCCAATTTGAATCCTTTAGCAGTTTTTTTAGGTAAAAAACTAAAAATCTTTTAGCAGTTTGATTATTGATTAATTATACTCACAATAGAATAAAAAAGTTACTTTTTATAAGAATTTTGGTAAGATATTGAATCATTAATTGAATTTTCTATCATTAAAATTGAATTTAGTCATAACAAATGTTTTAAATTCCATTTGAAACTGGAAAGTGATTTAGTTTGTTTATTTATTTATTTATTTTTTGAGAAACAACACACACAAGAGAGAGGGAAATGAATTCTAACACAAAGGTATATCATAATCCCACTCAAAAGCTATGGTAACTTTTAACGAAGAGTGTGACAAGTCATACTACACATAGCACACTATTTTAAGCAATGTGGAAAAATTACCTTTTTTTTTTTTTTAGAAACAAACACACACACACACATACAAGGGAGAGAGAAATGAGAGCAGTTTGTTTATTAAATGGAAACTATTGATTTCAATATACCTTATATCTATATGAGCAAGACTTAGGTATAGTACTTAGGTACTATTTCTTACGTTTTTCTTTTAAAAATTTGCCATGTGACTTTTTTCTCATAGATGAAAATATATTTTTTAAGTTAAGTAGTCACATAACAAAATCTTAAGAGGAGAATCTATAAAAAAAAGACCTAAGGTACTGTACATAAATTTTGTCTTATCTATATTATATAATTAGATTTGGTTGACCTTATAATATTGTGTCACATAAGTTTTTGTTTTTAAGAATTCACAATTTTAATTACATATTATTATTTTAATATATATATATATATATATTTCAATTAAATTTAAAATTTATTCTATAATTAAACACTCCATCAAAATCTTGGTACATATGTTGTATTTTATTTAATATTTAAATAGTAGAATATATAATTTTATTTTTTTCATATACCAAAACACAATCATAATAAATACCTAATATATAGTTTCATATAAAAACACATTCAAAATAATGTCTCTTAATAAGTGCCATAATTGTCAAATTTCATATTTAAAATTAAAAAATATAAGAGAGAATAAAAATTGTATCATATTAAAATTTCTCATGCATTGCATTTGCACAACTTACCAATTGGTATTATATCAAATTCAAGACACAATTAGAATCCAAATTAAAATTATATATATATATATATATATAGTTACATATACAAACACAATCATAAGGTTACCTAATAATTATTAACTTAACTATTACACATTTCCTACTTAGGCGAAAAAAAAAAAAAAATCATATTATGTTACTTTCCGTACACTACATGAGTTACCAACTAGTAATAATATATATAACATAGAAAACATTTGACTTTTAATTGACCTCTTAATATACCATCACATAAACTGTTGAAGTTTCACAATTTCTCATCTTGTTATTTTAATAAATATTTTTTAATTGAATTTTAAAATTATATAAATATTTCTTATAAATCCTTCTATATTTGCATTCTCCTTTAACTAGAATATTGACATATGATGTTTAAATGATAGAATAAATATAAACTGTATATTAGATTCGAACATAATCATAATAAAGACCTATTAATAACTACTATTGTAAGGACTCAATCTGAATTGAGTGTTGGGTTTTCAGCCCAATAAGCCCAAACAATAAATTTATAGAGTATGGGCTCAAGAACTAGTACTGTTTTTCAGGAAGGGTTCTACTCATCAAGTAACAAGGGATACTATTGATTCGCTCTATGAGGAAAAACTCTCCTCGGCCCTCTTTCAATTGGTCTGTTATTTTCTCTCTCTTTTTCCTTTTTTCTTTTTTTGTTCCCTCCTCTTTCTGTTTTCTTCGTTTCTACCTTATATACTTCGTTTCTCCTCTTGTTTCCTTTGTACACGTGTAGTTCTTATCCTGGGAGCTCCTTTCTGTCCCATCTAGTCCCTACCGGAACCTTCAGCTTAGTGGTCATAAAGCTGCTTAGTTACTATTCAGGTATCACCTCCACATTAATGCGGCCAGAGTGTTAGGTGGACAGCATTTAATGAGGAGGTGATAGACTTTAGAAGATATTTTCTACCTTCTCCGACGCCTCTTTAAGCTATATCCAACTTCCAATTCAGCTACAACCTGGCAGAATCTTTCAGTCAGTACGAAGGTTATCTTCACCTCGGACTTTGGCGTCCTCGGACGTGTGCTATACCACCGTATATAACACCTGTTTATACCTTTCATATCACCTATTTAACGTGAATAAAACTTCTTTAGGCTGTCCTCGGACATACGCGTATCCTCGGATCGGGCCTTTGGGCCCTGGGCCCAATTCTGAGGGCTACTATACCTTTTTTAGGTAACAGGCCCCACAATAGCCCCTCAAAATCTCGTTTTTTGCCATCTCGGAAAAAAGGAGATTTTGATATCCAGCCCCCATTTAATTCGTAGGTTTCCCCCACTTTCAGAATGTCTTTTTGTTTGCCCAAGGCGCGTTCCTGACGCTTCGGCGTCATGGGCACGCCATCATTAAATGGTAACTGCCCTGCTGTCCACACGTTCAACGACCTGATGCAAATCTAACGGTGGGATTCCTTTGCATTTATGGGCGGGCTTTTCCCGCTTCTTTTTTCTGTGCCCTTGTAAAGTGCCTTTCAAATCAAACCTTTCTTCAGTTACATATTACTCTATCTCTCAGCACGTATTCATTGAATCTGTCTTCTCTCATCATTCTACACTCTCATAAATACCAAGAGTCCGTCCGAGGAGCTTATTTTCCACACCTGTAAGTTTCTTTAACTCTCTCTACTTTTTCATTTTCTGTATCAAAAAATTTCTTTTTATTGCTAGAAGATGGTAGATTTAAGTATCTAGTCGATTCCGAGGAGCAAATGGAATCATTTAGGGCTAAGTACAAGATTCCCTCGACAGTGGGTATGAGATACGCTTCCTCCCAAGTCTGCGGCGCAATAGAAAAACGGGGGAGGTAGTCATTCCCATGGTGGCGTTTGTTGAAGGGGGGATGACTATCCCAATGGGTAATTTGACAAGAGATTACCTTAGGTTTTTCATGTTATCTTCACACAGTGCGCCCCGAATATGTTCAGGGGCTGGGAGTATAGAGGCTTTAAACGCCTTATACAACCTAGGTCTAACACACCATGATGTGAATTGGGTATACAGCCTCAATCATTTGAGGGGTCAGGGGTACTACCTCAAGTCTAGGTACCCTGCGGTAAGACTAATTCAGTGCCTCCCTACCTCGAACAAGGGTTTTAAAGACGACTTCCTTATTCTTTCCGGGGAATGGCACGATGGTTCGCCTTGCCCAACTGAAGAAGGACAACCAGGTGGAGTTCCCAGGATATACGTCCTCGATAAGTCAAATTAATTTTTAATTAATT